>NW_026614907.1:0-88345 GCF_030052815.1 Hevea brasiliensis | reverse complement strand
AATTGGGCTAAGACAAATCGGTAGGGCTGCACTGGTGAAACAGCCGAGGAGAAGGTGAAATCAATCAAAGCCAACTTGAAAGTTTCCTCGGAAAGACAAAAATCTTATGCCTACCACAAGAGGAAAGAAATAGAAAATGTGGTTGGCGACAAAGTGTTCCTCAAGGTGTCACCATGGAAGAAAGTGTTGAGGTTTGGAAGAAAAGGTAAGTTGAGCCCTAGGTTTATTGGCCCATATGAAGTTATTGAACGTGTGGGTCCAGTGGCCTATAGGCTAGCTTTACCTCTGAGTTGGACAAGATCCACAATGTGTTCCATGTATCCATGCTCTAAGATACTGCAGACCCTTCACATGTCATCTCGGAGAAGAAGTTGAAATACAACGGATTTGACATATGAAGAAGAACCTCTACGGATCCTAGCTCTGGAAGTGAAAGAGTTGAGGAACAAACAGATTCCATTGGTGAAAGTGCTTTGGAGGCACCACAACACCGAGGAAGCAACTTGGGAAAGTGAAGAGGCGATGAGGCAACAGTTCCTCAACTGTTTGCATCGAGTAAATTTCGAGGACGAAATTTAAATTAGAGGGGAAGAGTTGTAACACCCTCCCAGAACCACTCCGCACATTCTCATTGTTGGTGACCGTGTGATCCGATAGCTAGAACGTCGGAAAAATATTAAAATTAAAGTCTGGAACCATAATTAACTCAAATATTAATAAGAAACACTTAGTAAAAATTTTAGAAATAAAATACAACCAAGCAAAACGGTGCCCAAGCGATGGGTAATCGGAGGGAAGTTCTTGATTCGCATAACGAGAGCCCTAGACTTCGGGGAAAAATTATAAAATAATTTTGGGACTCCAGAGAAGGGTAATTGAGGTTCCCATGGCATTAGAATGCCAAGAAAATACCTAGAAAAATTTTTCAATCTGAGACGATTTTGACCCGTTAAGCCAAACGGAGGGCATTTTGGTCATTTCGCCTTCCGAGGTGATTTTTGGCCAACTTGTCCAGTTGAGTAAATAATTAATATGACATAAAATATGAAGAAATATTGCTAGAAATTAAATTGAAAATGTGTAGTGGAGGAAAGAAAAGAAATTGAGGAAAAATGGCTATTTATGACATCAAAGTGATGTCATTTAAAATGTTCAACCAATCACAATTAATCTACCATTTGACTCACTAATAAAGAGATAAAATGAAGACTAAATAACCACAAAATCCAGCAGCCACCATCATCCCCAATTGCAGCCGAAATCAACCTTGCCTAAACCCCATTGCCAACTTCCATCAAGCTTATTTTCTCTCTTCTTTCACCACTAAACCCTAACTTCACTTCATTAAAACCTTACCCCACATCTTAAACAAGCTCTTGGCAGCCAACAAGAGGAAGGAAATTGAGGTTTAGAGGCTTGGAAAAATCTGCCATTCAAGGTTAGTGCACTTATACCCATTAAACTCTTTATTTCCATGATTTTGGACTTGAACTTAGTAAGATTTGTATTTAAATGAACAAAAAACCTATGGGTATGAACACTTGAATTTCGGCAGCCCTAATAGAGGAAGGGTTTTGAATGTTTTTAATGGACTTAGCATGAGTTGAAGATTGTATTTAAGTTATATATTTACATAGATGTTTAACTAGGGTGCTAATGGAGGTTTATGGGTAAATTGCCTTGGACACTAGAGTTTTGAAGCATGAAAAATTGATTTGGCTTACCAACCTTTTAAAGAACACTCTGATGGTCAATAAGTGACCATTTGAGGTATGTTGGCCACAAATTGAACTTAAAAATGCTATGGCAAAGTGAGGTTGCAGGCTGCCTATGATAAGGCATAGGACTGAAAATTCACCCTTTGCACTCCATAACTTGGGCTGTGTTAGTCCAATTGAAGTTTGGCCAATTGGACATGAAACTAGGCTTATAATGGCACATTTGTTTCTGAAGAAACCATGCCCAAAAGACCAAAGCAAGAGGACCAAAACTTGGCCCCAATCCGGAACCCTGAAACTGCCTCTGCAGAATTGACCAAATGAACAGTAACTGTTCATTTGGCCATAACTCACTGTAGATTTGGTCAATTGGCCTAAAAGTTTTACAGAAACAAGTTAAGACATAGACAAACAACTTTCATGAAGGAACCTACCCCAAATTATGGCCAGAACTCAGCCAACCAAGTGACTCTAGTTACTGTTCATGCACTGTAGATATGGTAAATCTGCAGATTTGGCAATCTGGCCAGCTTGCTTTTTGGGCCATATCTGAGCTACAAAACTCCAAATGGAGTGATTCAAAAAAGGAAATTCAACTAGACAAAATAAGGAACAACTTTTATGTTTTACATTTCTTCAAATTCCAACAGTAACAGTGTCCAATGGAACAGTGAACTTGACTCACCAAAACTGAAAATTCTGCTTGTTTTGAGTTTCACTTTGGAATGGTATTAACACTTAATGCCAACAAGTTTTAAACACCAAATGTGGTATGTTGGGAGTGCCAAAGTCAATGTACACATTTTTATTCCAAAAGTCAACATTTTTGTTGACCAATGATGAATAGTGACACCAAAAAAGTTGAAATTCACAAATTGAAGAATTTAAAAGTTTGGATGCCCTAGTATACCTAACAAGATTGGTTTGGATAGTTTGGCATGCCAATAGGGTTCGATTAGCGAGACTTCACATGGCAATATGCCATTCCGAGATTTCATGGCTTTTAGCCATTCGACTTTGTCTTGAGACTTGGCCTTGTGCTCGATATTATTTACACTTTGTTAGTCGTACATTGCACCGGAGATGCATATGTGATCGATGGTGTGGCCCGAGGTACTAGGTACCCAGTGCCAGTTTACCCGTTATCCAGTCCAGTCATCTAGTGTAGGTTACTTGGGGCAACCAAATGAATAAAAGTGAACAACGTTAATGAAACAATGAATATATCAATACCAAACAAAGAAAGCATACACATTCTATACACATTTATTTTCTTGCTATTTTCTTTTATTATATTATTGCACCACTAAGCATTATTGCTTAGCGCGTTGCTTTTGCCACGCGTAGGTACTGGAGATCCCGATCGCGAGCCCAGAAGACCACAGACTGGGGGAGTCCATCCGCGATTCGCTTTCGGTCCGTGTCACCTCGTCACCTGCAGTGCATTGGTAGGACACTAGATGTCATTTTGTCATTTTGTAATTAACTTTTTATTTTCTCATATGTATTTGGGATTTATGTAATGTATTTTGAGGTTCATGTAAATAATAAAGATTTATGGTCATGTATGGTATTAATTTGAGTATTTAATGGTTGTTTATATATGAGAACCCTGAGAAAGGGATGTTTTGAGAAATGAAAAGGTTGTTGAGACCTGAAATTGACAAATTATTGAGATATTGATATTGAGTTTTATTGATGATATTGGAGTTGAGAATGAATGAAATTGTATATTGGAAGTGTTTTTAACAGGTTCCGAAGAACTGTTTTCTCCATTTTTAGCCGGTACTCCGCCGGATTTTCCTTAAAATCTTCGGAACCTCAAATGAATAATAATTTGGATAAATGGTTAAAATAAATCATATTTCATAAATTAACTTCAAAAGCATGACACAAATTAAGTAAGGTGTATTAGAGTGTGCCAGTACACCGTGTGGCATTACTTACTCGGGTATACTGTACACGGGTAAGGGGTGTCACAATGAAAGTTGTTCCTTATTTTGTTTAGTTACATTTCCATTTTTGAATCACTCAATTTGGAGTTTTGTAGCTTAAGTTATGGCTTAAAAACCACAATTGGCCGGATTATAATTTTTCCATAATTTCTGGACTGACCAAATCTATAGTATGAGGAGCAGTGACTTCAGGTCACTTTTTGAATATGTTATGGTCATAATTTGGGTTAGGTTTCTCCATAAAAGTTGTAGTTCTATATCTCAGCTTATTGCTGGTAAAATTTCAGGTCAATTGGACCTTTCTACACTAAGTTATGGCCAAATGACTAAACACTGTTCATTTGGTCATTTTGCCCAGGCAAAATGCAGGTCACCTAGATTAGGGCAATCTTTTGGTCAACTTGATTTGGTTTTCTGGGCATGGTTTCTTCACCAAAGTTGTGCCATTATGTGTCTAGTTTCATTTCCAATTTGCCTTGCACCAATTGAACCTCTACAACTCCAGTTATTGCTGCCCAAACCTGCTTGACTCATGCCCAGTTCTGCAGGTCACCTAGGGCAGCCACACCAAACTCAAATCCCACTACATAACCCACTTCATTTTTTATTCAAACAAAACCAAATGGTCAGTAATTGACCATTAAAACCTACTTTCATCATCACATGATCAAAGTTTCATTTTCATCCCAAACCCTAACTCAAACATCACAAACCATGCATTATCATTTGCATTTCATCACTCCACTTAAGAGATGCATATTGAGGGCAGCCATACTACCATTGTAACACCCCTATGTTCGGTAGTGCATTCTACTGTTCCGATGACCAGTGTTGTCCGGACAGCTAGGATGCCTAGAACTATATTTAAATATTAGTGAGGAGACATAGAATAATGAAATACAAGAAAAGAGAAGACAAGAAAAACAAAGGAAAAATAATAGCAATGAAATGTAACCAAGTTAAACGAGCCGAGAACCCTAGCGATGGGTGACCACACCGGGAAGTCGCGGCATGGACCGTTGACTATCCCTGGACCACGGGGAACCCTGGAAAATATTTTTAGGACCTAAATAAAGACCTATTGAAGTATAAATGCCATTAGAAATATCAAAGAAAAACTAATTAATTAGTACAAAGAAAAGTGAGAAAACGAGAAAATGGACAAAACTTGGTGTTATCGAAATATCGGGAATGCAACCCGAACAGGGGCATTGTAGTCATTTGACACTCCGAGTTGTCTTTTGACCTAAATGTCCATTAAAAATAAATGATATTACATTTGGGACATGTCATGAAAAATGAAATTGGTGGTACATAGTTTAAATAGCAAAATATAGGAGCTAAATGAGGAATATGAAAACTTTTGAATATTAAATACTTAATCTAAGTTAGATGTCCACTAACTCCACTTAAGTGATGTGACCAGTATATTTTGGACAGAATTTCATCTTCCTCAACCCTCCCAAAAAAACCAGCCGAAACTTTCCCTTGGAAGAATCCTCCATGGCCATCCATGGCCAAGCTCCATGCAAGCATGATCCAAGCCATTTTTCCACTAGCTCCCTTCACTAAAATTGCTCTACACCACTTGGGTAGTAGATAGGCAGTAAGAAGATCAAGTTTAGTCAAGGTTTTGAAGAGTTTCTAAAGTGGTAAGTAGGTATTTTTGATGCTTGCTTTATTAAAGTTTGTGTGGATGTTATGGATAGTTGAATTGTGGAAAGATTTTTGGAGTTTGATACTTTAAGGGAGATGTATATTTTTGGCAGCCATGGAAACTCCATAAGAACAATTTATCCTTGTATGTAAATGGTAGATTAAAGCATTGATGAAGTGTTTATATGTGTAGGAATAAATTGGGTGATGTATACTAAATGTATGTGAAAGTACACTTGAATATGGAAGCTTGATGTATATGTGTAAATTTGTGGCAGCCTCATGAAGAAGATTGAAGTGTTTGAGTTCATGAAATATTGTTGAATTATGTTGTCATTGATGGTAGCATGTGTATATGAATAATTGGTTGAATTTGGATATGTGTGTAGTGGTTTGAATTTGGACATGTAAATGAGGTGCATTCATGTGTTTAATTATTGTAATTGGACTTGGAAAATTCTGGGTTATAGTGTGCATATTGAGAATGGTTATAAGCTGCCAAAATGACCAAAAATGAGTTGCTAAATGTGTTAATGTTATGGTACAAACCAGAATTGGCATGGAAGAGTGACTTGGCAAGCATAGGATGTGTAATTGGTAAAGGGTGAACAATGTACAATAGGGCAGTGTATGGTTTTCCTTAGAACCTTAAGTGTGTGGCTCCAATTGGTATGAGACCAATTGGAGGTGAAACTAGGCACAAAATGTGCCAACTTTCATGAAGGAAGCTTACCAAAACTCTGCTTGGAAGGTAACTTGAAAAATGACAAAATCCGGATTAGTGAATTTAAGGCCTGAAAATTTACCATTTGGGCAGCAGCTAGTTTTTTGGCCATAACTCACTCAAAACAGGTCCAACGGACCTGAAATTTTTACCATAAATAGATGAGACATATATCTACAAGTCTTATGAAGACACAAAAGCCCAGAAATGACCATAAATAAGTCAAATAGCTTGCACAAGTTAGGACCCAAAAACTGGCCGAACCTAAAATGACCTAAAGTGACCAATTTTGGTACATTCTGACCAGCAATAGTAAAATGACCATAATATGGTCTAGTAAACTCAGAATGACCTGAAATTTTGCCCCTCGTGCAATAAGACATAGATCTACAAGTTTGTAGTTTTGACCGAAACTCGAAAACTGAGGGAACTAGGTCATCCGACTAGGTCAAATTAGTATACCGGAATTCGACAAATTGCAATAAAATACACTATACATGGAAATGAATTGGCTAACATCTACCAATACTAAAAGGCTATAAAATGTGACATATTGGTAACATTAAAACCTAATTCACCTAGACTACATCGAGGGTCAACATCTTAGGTTGACTAAGGAAATGATAGAATTTAATAAATTGAGTATTAAGGCTTATTGTTAGAGATGGTTTAAATGAGTACTGAAACACTTCAAATTATGTGTTTCAGTTAGCAAAGACTCAGAGAAGAGGAAGGAAACACTGAGTCAGAGCCAAGAGGCATATATAAGAGGTTTGTGCACAATAGTTATTTCTTTTGAATTTTTCAATTGAAATAAATTATGATTATTTGTATGTTATTTTTTTAAATTGTGTTTATGCACAATAATTTTGATTTCTTATTTTCTACTTAAAAATTTATTTGAACATTATAGTTTTAAATTGTATCTGTGCACAATATTTTTTATATTCACTGCTTTTACCCAAAAAAATTTATTTGGAGAAATGAGTTATGAATAATTTTTTATTGTTTTGGCTTTGAGGATCTTATTTGGAAATTATTGTGTTGCCTACTTCACAAATGGAAATTTTGAGATAAAATGTGATTTGGGAATTTTATAAAATATTGTGATTTGGAATTGTTTTGATTTACACTTGGCATGACACTGTTATTATATTCCTCCCTCTTTGACTTATCAGTCTGGGGTGAGTGTGATTATGTTCCTCCCTCTTTGACTTGCTAGTCTGGGGTGAGTGTGGAAGAGTACTCATTATTTAGCTAGCTTCCTCCCTCATTGATTTCGATTATTGGGGTGAGTGTGTCTTGTCGTGGTGTACAACACGGCATGTGCGAAAAAATTATGTCATGGCCTAAATTGTGATACTGACTGGCAACACTGTATTATTCAATTATTTGATCAAATTGTGTTATTGATGGGCAAAACTGTGTTATTCAGTTATTTGATCGATTGGCAACACTGTATTATTCAATTATTTGATCAAATAGTGTTATTGATTGGCTAAACCATATTATTCAGTTACTTGATCAATTTGTGTTATTGATGGGCAAAACTATGCTATTCAGTTATTTGATCAAATTGTGTTATTGATTGGCAAAACCATGTTACTCAGTTATTTTATCAAATTTGTGTTATATGAACTTTGTAAATTGTGAATTATTTGATTTATGAATTGTCAATAAAAGATTTATATATAGCATTTCAAATTGTTATTGTGCACCACTGAGTAAATTTTACTTAGCGATAGCTTTTCATTGCTGTCGCAGGTAGGCAGACTGACAGGGCAGCAGACTAGGCTACTAGTACTACACTGAGAGATCATCGGGTATATTGAGTATACCATATTTTGCATTTTGTATAGTAATGTATGTTCACTGTATGTATATCGTGTTCTTAGTTTTGAGCAGTTGTAAATTAAAATTGTACATTGAAGTTGTAAAAATAAATTGTGAATTATTTTGGCTTGTAAAATGTGTACTATATTTCTTTTATCTCAGCCTTTGGAAATATTGAAAAAATTATTGTAGATTTGAGTTGAGAAATTTATTGTGTTGAACAAAATGTTGGAGTTTGAGATTGAGAAATATATTTGAAGTGCTTTTTACAGGTTTTTGAAGAACTGTTTTATTCAAAATACAGATGGCACTCCGCCAAAATTTTTACAGAAATTGTTAATTCTTAAAATGTGTTAACTGTTTAAATTCAGTAAAAAAATGTTTTAAAAACATTTAAATAGTGCTCACCACTGTAAAAAGAAGTAAGAAAAGTTTTAAAATCCCTTGTAGTGTATTTAATGGGTTATCAGTAGACGAAGTTGGTAATTCATTAGGTACACTACGGGATCATGTGATGTCTTACAGAGGAGTAGGGTGTGACATGTTTTGGTGGTATCAGAGCTAGTTTTTAAATTCTGTTTTCACCTACAATCTGAATATTCTTTCTTCATAGTACAACTGCTCAATGTCATTGTTTGATACATACAGTACATTACATTATAAAAATGCACTAACAGGAGGAAATCTCCTTGTGTTAATTATTCAGGAGGTCTAAGATCCTCAAATTGACTATGGAAGAGGGTGATCGTTCAGTCGATCAATCGATAGAGGCTGAGGTACAAGTTGAGGGCCCAGCTCCACAAAGTATCAAAGGCTCGACTGTACCAATTTTACCGGTACAAATTACTGCACAAATGGCCTAATAAATGGCCACTTTCTTTCAACAAATGGCTGATACTCTATCAGCTCAAGCTCAAGTACAGACCCAACCCCCACAAGGGCAACATGAAATAGAGAAGAGGGAGAAACCTATGGGTTAGAGCTCAAGCAGTAATTTGGAGAAGAGAAAAGAATTTGAGGAGCCCCGAGCTCAGGAATATAACAGAGGTGGATCATCAAGGCAGAGACCACCAAGGTCCAATCATCGAACAACTAGAAGTTCCTACCCTCCCCGCCAATGTGAAACTTGTGGTAGAATTCATGGTGGGGTATGCTACAAGGCCATAGGAGCCTGTTATAACTGTGGAGGCATAGGACACTTTGCTAAGGACTGCACCAGTACTCGCAGAGTTGGACCACCTCCTACTACTGCTGAAGGGTCAGTTCAGAGCCCTATCACCAGAGGGTCACAACCACCCAGCAGAGGTAGAGGCAGGGGTAGAGGTAACCCAGCAGGCAGCCAAGGCACAGTGAATCAATCAGGGCAAGGTAGTGCTCCAGTCCGAGTCTATGCAATGAGATAGAGAGAAGAGGCCGAGACATCTGATGTTGTGGCTAGTACCTTCTCAACTTTTAAACAATATGTATTTGTGTTATTTGATCCGGGTTCTACCCATTCTTATGTGAGTGCTAGCATCATTATTGCATTGTTGTTCCATGTACAAAAATGGACTTTGAGGTGCTAGTAACAAGTCCGTTAGGACAAGAGGTCAGGGTTAATAGAATGTATAGGGATTGTCGTTTGGTGATCCAAGGACATACTTTTCTGTCTGATCTCATTGAAATGCCCTTCAGAGATTATGATATCATCTTGGGCATAGATTGGCTAGCCAGGCATCACGCCATGATTGACCGTAGACTGAAGACAGTCACTTTTGGTCTCCCTCAGTACAGTGATGTGGTAATACATGGGGAGAGGCAGCTATTTCCATCAAACATCATTTCGGCTGCACTAGCCAAAAAAATTATCAGAAAGGGGTGTGAAGCATACTTGGCACGTGTGGTAGACACCCAAGTGGGGAGTCCAGCATTGAGGGACATCCCTACAGTATATGACTTTCCAAATGTGTTTCCTGATGAATTGCCAGGATTACCTCTGGAAAGAGAGGTGCAATTTGAAACTAATGTTCTGCCTGGTGTGGATCCAATCTCCATAACACCATACAGAATGTCACCAGCAGAGTTGAAGGTACAGTTATAAGAACTACTTAAAAAGGGCCTCATCCGCCCTAGTGTGTCACCATGGGGAGCGCCAGTATTGTTTGTTAAGAAGAAGGATGGCACTCTTCGTTTATGTATTGTTTGACCTGGAGTCTGCATACTTTTATGTTAGTGTTAGAACTATGTGTTTTGTTGTTATTCCTTTACAGGGGAATAAATTTTGATGCATTAGTGATTGGTCCTTTAAGATAAGGATTGTGATAATAAGTGAAATTAGTTTTGAAAGAGTTTATAGGCGAAAAGTATTTTCTAACACACCATAAATTATAAAGCTAAATGGCAAGCCTACTTAATGTAAAGCAAGAGGACGTAAAAGTAAGTTATAGAATATTAATAGATAAAAAGAGTTGTGGAAGTAGAAATTTGAACAGTTGGTTCAGATATAACAAAGAAATGTTACGAATGTGAGGAAGACTATTGACTAGAATGGTTAGAGGACCAATGATTAGATAAATCATTCTAACATGACCTCAAAGGTCATTCAAGAACCGAAATATTAGACAACACAATAGTAAGAGAAGATTGGTGTTATACAAACAAATTAAATGTTGTATTAGATTGTTAAAAGTCTTATACAAATTTGAGGGAAAAAAGATTGTACGATCTTATAGCAAGGAGAAAATGAACGTATGCCTATTGTAAGATGGCTATTGGGTAAAATTTCGCGGACAAAATTTATTTTAAGGGGGGGAGAATTGTAACACCCCTATGTTCAGTAGTGCGTTCTCCGATGACCAGTGTTGTCCGGACAGCTAAGATGCCTAGAACTATATTTAAATATTAGTGAGGAGACATAAAATAATAAAATACAAGAAAAGAAAAGACAAGAAAAACAAAGGAAAAATAATAGCAATAAAATGTAACTAAGTTAAACGAGCCGAGAACCCTAGAGATGGGTGACCGCACCGGAAAGTCACAGCATGGATCGTTGACTAGCCCTGAACCGCGGGGAACCCTGGAAAATATTTTTAGGACTTAAATAAAGACATATTGAAGTATAAATGCCATTAGGAATATCAAAGAAAAATTAATTAATTAGTACAAAGAAAAGTGAGAAATCGAGAAAATGGACAAAACTTGTTATCGAAATATCGGGAATGCAATACGAACAGGGGCATTGTGGTCATTTGACACCCCAAGTTGTCTTTTGACCTAAATGTCCATTAAAAATAAATGATATTATACTTAGGAAATGTCATGAAAAATGAAATTGGTGGTACATAGTTTAAATAGCAAAATATAGGAGCTAAATGAGGAATATGAAAACTTTTGAATATTAAATACTTAATCTAAGTTAGTGGTCCACTAACTCCACTTAAGTGGACATGTGACCAGCATATTTTGGATAAAATTTCATCTTCCTCAACCCTCCCAAAAAAACCAGCCAAAACTTTCCCTTGGAAGAATCCTCCATGGCCATCCATGGCCAAACTCCATGCAAGCATGATCCAAGCCATTTTTCCACTAGCTCCCTTCACTAAAATTGCTCTACACCACTTGAGCAGTAGATAGGCAACAAGAAGATGAAGTTTAGTCAAGGTTTTGAAGAGTTTCTAAAGTGGTAAGTAGGTATTTTTTATGCTTGCTTCATTAAAGTTTGTGTGGATGTTGTGGGTAGTTGAATTGTGGAAAGATTTTTGGAGTTTGATTCTTTAAGGGAGATGTATATTTTTGGCAGCCATGGAAACTCCATAAGAACAATTTATCCTTGTATGTAAATGGTAGATTAAAGTGTTGATGAAATGTTTATATGTGTAGGAATAAATTGGGTGATGTATACTAAATGTATGTGAAAATACACTTGAATATGGAAGCTTGATGTATATGTGTAAATTTGTGGCAGCCTCATGAAGAAGATTGAAGTGTTTGAGTTCATGAAATATTGTTGAATTATGTTGTCATTGATGGCAGCATGTGTATATGAATAATTGGTTGAATTTGGATATGTGTATAGTGGTTTGAATTTGGACATGTAAATGAGGTGCATTCATGTGTTTAATTATTGTAATTGGACTTAGAAAATTTTGGGTTATAGTGTGCATATTGAGAATGGTTATAAGCTGCCAAAATCACCAAAAATGAGTTGCTAAATGTGTTAATGTTATGGTACAAACCAGAATTGGCATGAAAGAGTGACTTGGTAAGCATAAGATGTGTAATTGGTAAAGGGTGAATAATGTACAATAGGGCAGTGTATGTTTTACCTTAGAACCTTAAGTGTGTGGCTCCAATTGGTATGAGACCAATTGGAGGTGAAACTAGGCACAAAATGTGCCAACTTTCATGAAGGAAGCTTACCAAAATTCTGCTTCGAAGGTAACTTGAAAAATTACCAAATCCAGATTAGTGCATTCAAAGCCTGAAAATTTACCATTTGGGCAGCAGTTAGTCTTTTGGCCATAACTCACCCAAAACAGGCCCAACTGACCTGAACATTTTACCATGAATAGTTGAGACATATATCTACATGTCTTATGAAGACACCAAAGCCCAGAAATGATCATAAGCAAGCCAAATAGCTTGTACAAGTTCGGGTCCAAAAACTGGCCGAACCTAAAATGACCTAAAGTGACCAATTTTGGTACATTCTAACCAGCAATAGTAAAATAACCATAACTTGGTCTAGTAAACTCAGAATGACCTGAAATTTTGCTCCGCATGCAATATGACATAGGTCTACAAGTATGTAGTTTTGACCAAAACCTGAAAATCGAGGGAACTAGGTCATCCGACTAGGTCAAATTAGTATACTGGAATTCGACAAATTGCAATAAAATGCACTATACATGGGAATGAATTGGGTAACATGTACTAACACTAAAAGGCTATAAAATGTGACATATTGGTAACATTAAAGCCTAATTCACCTAGGCTGCATCGAGGGTCAACAACTTAGGTTGACTAAGGAAATGATAGAATTTAATAAATTGAGTATTAAGCCTTATTGCTAGAGACGGTTTAAATGAGTAATGAAACACTTCAAATTGTGTGTTTCAGTTAGCAAAGACTCAGAGAAGGGAAAGGAAACACTGAGTCAGAGCCAAGAGGCATATATCAGAGGTTTGTGCACAATAGTTATTTCTTTTGAATTTTTCAATTGAAATAAATTATGATTATTTGTATGTTATTTTTTTTTAATTGTGTTTGTGCATAATAATTTTGATTTCTTATTTTCTACTTAAAAATTTATTTGAACATTATAGTTTTAAATTGTGTCTGTGCACAATATTCACTACTTTTGCCCAAAAAAATTTATTTGGAGAAATGAGTTATGAATAATTTTTTTATTGTTTTGGCTTTGAGAATCTTATTTGGAAATTATTGTGTTGTCCACTTTGCAAATGGAAATTTTGAGATAAAATGTGATTTGGGAATTGTATGAAATATTGTGATTTTGAATTGTTTTGATTCACACTTAGTATGACACTGTTATTATATTCCTTTCTCTTTGACTTATCAGTCTGGGGTGAGTGTGATTATGTTCCTCCCTCTTTGACTTGCCAGTCTGAGGTGAGTGTGGAAGAGTACTCATTATTTAGCTAGCTTCCTCCCTCATTGATTTCGATTATTGGGGTGAGTGTGTCATGTCATGGTGTACAACACGGCATGTGTGGAAAAATTGTGTCATGGCCTAAATTGTGATATTGATTGGCAACACTTTATTATTCAATTATTTGATTAAATTGTGTTATTGATGGACAAAACTGTGTAATTCAGTTATTTGACCAAATTGTGTTATTGATTGGCAACACTGTATTATTCAATTATTTGATCAAATGGTGTTATTGATTGGCAAAACTGTATTATTGAGTTACTTGATCAATTTGTGTTATTGATGGACAAAACTGTGTTATTCAGTTATTTGATCAAATTGTGTTATTGATTGACAAAACCGTGTTACTCAGTTATTTGATCAAATTTGTGTTATATGAACTTTGTAAATTGTGAATTATTTGATTTGTGAATTGTCAATAAAAGATTTATATATCGCATTTCAAACTGTTATTGTGCACCACTGAGTAAATTTTACTCGTGATAGCTTTCATTCTTTGCCGCAGTGATCTGACAGGCAGACTAGGCTGCTAGTGCTACACTGAAAGATCATCGGGTCTATTGAGTATACCATATTTTGCATTTTGTATTGTAATGTATGTTCACTGTATGTATATAGTGTTCTTAGTTTTGAGCAGTTGTAAATTAAAATTGTACATTGAAGTTGTAAAAATAAATTGTGAATTATTTTGGCTTGTAAAATTTGTACTATATTTCTTTTATCTCAGCCTTTGGAAATATTGAAAAAATTATTATGGATTTGAGTTGAGAAATTTATTGTGTTGAACAAAATGTTGGAGTTTGAGATTGAGAAATATATTTGAAGTGATTTTTATAGGTTTTTGAAGAACTGTTTTATTCAAAATACAGATGGCAATCTGCCAAAATTTTTACAGAAATTGTTAATTCTTCAAATGTGTTAGCTGTTTCACTTCAGTTCAAAATTTTTTTTAACACCTGTAAATAGTGCTCACCACTATAAAAAGAAGTAAGAAAAGTTTTAAAATCCCTTGTAGTGTATTTAAGGGGTTATCGATGAAGCGAAGTTGGTAATTCATTAAGTATACTACGGGATCATGTTATGCCTTACAGAGGGGTAGGGTGTGACAACCATTTTAACTCCATAAAAATCATCACAATGTTACCTCAACCAAGGCTGCCGAAATTAAGGGATGGCATACAAATGATATTTAATAAATTTCTTTGTAATTTGCACTTATTCATAGTCCTTTAACATGAATTTAAAGTGAAAATCAGGGTTAGGTCACAAACCTCTAATGGAGTGAAATTTCCAACTTGCTAGGGTTCTTTTTTTTCTTTTCTTTTTGCTCCCAAAAGACTCACCAAGATGTAAGAACACTTTTTTGTATTGGGAATATAGGGTTTAGTTGGGTAAAAGCCATGAAAATCAAGCTTTAAAAAGCTTGCTAATAGTGGCAATGGAGGGAAGGGTGACGACAAGGAAGAAGGGTAGAGAGAGTTCTGATTTTTTTTTTCTTCATTTTTCTGCCCATTTAGTCTTTTTAAATAAACTTATGCCATGTGTCAACATTGGATTGGTTGGGAGAATTTTAATGACATCATTATGATGTGAAAATTCCAATTTCTTTCATTTTTTATCCTTTTCTTGTCTATTTAATTTCAATTAAACTTTTAACAATATTTATTCATATTTTATATCATATAAATTATTTATTTAATTGGACGAGTTGGGCAAAAATCATCTCTAAAGATGAAATGACCAAAATGCCCTCTGTTTGGCTTAACGAGCCAAAATTGTGTGTACCGATAGAAAAATTTTTCTAAGCATTTCCTCGGCATTCTAATGCCATAAGAACCTCAATGACCCTTCTTTGGAGTCACAATAATTATTTTATAATTTTTCCCCTGGGTCTAGGGTTGCTAACGGCCTTCACTGTCACTTCCCTTTCGGGTTACTCATCCCTGGAGTTTCAGCTCGTTTAACCTTAGTGTATTTCGTTCCTATAAATTTTCCTTGATTTTTATGAGCATTATTTAGTTTCTTTATAACTCCTCATTCTAGTCTATTTAAAATTTTAAACATTCTAGCTGCCCGGACCGATATTGGTCACCGGAACAGTAGACTGTACGGACTAGCTAAAGTGAGGATGTTACAAATTTAATTAATGAGAAATTAATTAATAAAGATTAATTAATTGATTTATATTTGATATAAATTGATTAGAAGAAGAGAAATAATTATTTTGGGTTAAGAACTCAAAATTAAGATACTGGGATATTTTGGTCATTTCATAGGGTGACAAGTGTCACCATGAAGGTACTTCACATAAGCTTTCCAAATGTATTTTAATCATGTAAAATGATTAAAATAAAGATTAAATATAGGTTTGACACTTGGCACAATGTGATTGGGTCAATTAAACCTAGAGCCAATCAGAAGGTGACATATGGCAAGGGTTTTAAGTGGTGACCTGGCTATATAAGTGTAAGGATAAAAGAACAAAATACAACCAGCTACTGCCTCCCTTTGTGCTGCCACCCTTGAGGCTATCATTCTCTCTTCTTCTTCATCTCTCATCAATTCCAAGAGATTAGCAAACAATCTCTTGAATTAAAAAAACTAGAAATTGTTTCTAGTGTCCTGTTTACATCTTTAATCTCTTAAAAGGTAAAACTTGATTTTCTAATTAATAGAAAAAGTTTTAGAAGCTGTTCAAGGGCTGCCATAGGTGATCTTGGTGTGGACAAGCTAGAGGGACAACATCTGGTGTCCTAAAGACGCTTCCTAAAGGTGCCAAACACACTGCAGTGCATCAAGAGGTTAGTGCACTTGTTCTTGATCTAATCTAGGGTTCTAAAATTAATATGATTAATTCTAAAATCTTAAATGGCAAATACAGATCCAAAAACTTATTAAAAGAGTTTTAATATTTTGTTTATCATTGAAATCAAATGGATAAAAATAAATCTTGCATGATGCATGTGACCTTAGGTGAAAATTTTTTAATTCAATGATATAAACTTGTATTTTTCATGCTTCCGCTCCTTTAATTTGTATCAAAGCCACTATATTTGTCATTTATATTATTCAATATGAGATTTAATTGTGTGATTTGATCAAAAGTTGATCAATTCATTGCTGGTTGGAATGAACAAGGTGGCGGCTTAGTGGAGTGCACCATGGATGCGCATGGTTTGGCTCCTCCCATGGTGTGCGCAAGGTTTCGCTTTTTAATTTACAATTGTTGTATGATCAAAAAGCTCATCCTATGTCTAATTAAATTGTTTAATTAGAGTTTTAATCACACAATTAAATTTTGATTCAAATCAAAATTTAAAAAATTATTTGAATGTGATTCAAATCTGAATTTTAAAAGTTGTTTGAATGTGATTCAAATCTGAATTTTTAAAGTTGGTTGAATAATATTCAAATCTGAATTTTTAAAGTTGTTTGAATAATATTCAAATTTGAATTTTTAAAAATTGTTTGAATGTGATTCAAATCTGATTTTTAAAAATTGTTTAAATGTAATTCAAATCTGAATTTTAAAGGTTGTTTGAATGTGATTCAAATATGAATTTTTAAATTTGTTTGAATGTGATTCAAATCTGAATTTTTTAAATTTGTTTGAATCATATTGAAATCTATATTTTTAGGTTGAATATGAGATATTCAATTTAATTTAAGTATGTATGTTTTATTTAATTGTTAAATAGTGATTTACATGATGGATGATCATGGACTATAAAAGACCAATGTGATTGGATTTATTTCTTTTATGTTTCTTTGGGATTGTAAATTAATTAATTTATTGTAATTTATTTTTGGCATGTATTATTAAGGTTGTAATAATTTTGGGTTGTAATTTCATTTATTTAAGTTCTTGTAAATTCGCTTTGGTATGCCAAGTATTACTATGTAATTGGATTGCAAGAAGATCAAGGAGGTCAAGAGCATTGGTGGGACCAGTGGGAGGAATTCAAGATCAAGTGTTAATTATATACTCCTTCAGCAACTCTTGTAAAATGAATGAATGAATGAAATGCACCTAGGAATGCCCTGATTCAATTCTTGTGGCTCAGAATTGAATCCCTTAGAAAGTCCATGATCATACCATATTTACTGTTTATCCATGAATGCATGAGATGTTTGTGAATGTATGTAAGTATATGGTATATGCATGCTAAATGGATAATATGCCAAGTGAGACCTTAATAGTAATTAGGATGACCATAAAATCTTCCAAACAAATGATTAAGTTGGAAATGCTATAATTAAAGTAATTATAACGTGGGCCCTCGATTAAGGCAATTATTTTAAGAAATTTTAAATACTTGCATAAGATGCAATTAATTTAAGAGATTTTCTTAAGAATAATTGTTAATCATGAGATGTTATAAATATGTAAATGGTTTGGTGGCTAATATTGGATGTACCTGAGGACATTAAAATTATTTGCATAATTACTGGCTCAATGGGATCAATTAACTAATGCAAGATAAGTCAATAATGGATATTCCTGAGATTTTGAGCATTAGGGGCTAGGTAAAGGATTGAACCTCACATGAGATTTGATGGGCATGGAGTTGCTGTAACATCCTCCCTGTACATGTTCTATATGTTCTGTTGCTCCGGTGACCTAATGTCAGTCCGGGCAAGTCAGGATGTCTGGAACTACACTTCGGTGATAGTGAATAGACATATAATGATGAAATAAATAAAAAGAAAATACAAGAAAAAAATTTAAAAAAAAATTAAAAGAGAGAAAATAAAACTAAGTTAAACTAGTCGACACCGTAGCGATGGGTGATCGAACCGAGAAGTTTAATTGAAATGTGATTGACACTAGAAATATGAAAGAAAAATTAATAAATTAGTACAAAGAAAAACGAAAAATCGAGAAACAGACAAAAAAGTCGGTGTTACCGAAAAATCGAGAATACAACCCAAAGCGGGGCATTTAGGTCATTTGACACCTAGAGTTGCCTTTTGACCTCAATGTCCATTAAAAATAAATGGTATTGCGCCTTAAAAACATCTTAAAAATTAAAATTGTGGTACATTATATTAATAATGCAAGAAATGGGGTATAAATTGAATAATTAAAATCTTAACATATAAAATTACTTAATTAAAAGTGAGTGGAGCACTAAGGGGTATTTAAACACCTAAAGGAAATGTGTATGTCCACTAAACAATTCAGTTTTCGGCATCATCTTCTCCAGCTGAAATGGACCACCATGAAAACACCATGGCCAAAGCTTCCTAACCTCTCATACAAACCACCTTCATGCCATGTTTTCCACCTAGTTCTTTCATTAAAGTAGTTCACAACATAATAAGGAAGAGATTGAGGGTAAATTGAAGGGGATTAGTTGAGTTTTTAACAAGCTCCAAAAGTGGTAAGTGTCCAAATCCTCTCCCGTGCTTTAGTAAACATTATGTTTAGGTTGAGGTGAGTAAATTGATGAAGAGAATGGAAGAAATTATTATGTTATGAAATTGTTCACTTTCAGCAGCTATGAAAGCTTAATGTGCTTGAGTTTTTCTTACCTCTAATGGATGGGAATTGAGGTTGATTAACTCAAATGGAAGTTGTAGTTGGTTAATGCCCAAGTATGTGTATGTTAGTGCTTCAATTAAGGGTTTAAAAATGGGACTTTGATACTTTAGTAAACTGCCATGTTTGGTAGCCGTTAATCTCATGAAATTGTGTGTGAGTTTATGAAATTTATTGATGAAATATGATGGTGTTGAATTGTGGGCAGTTTGTGTAATTGCCATGGAAATGTATGTGTAATATAGGTGTTGAAGTATATTGAATTTGGATTGAAGTAAATGTTGAACATTAATGGTGTATTGTGTGCATTGACCACTTGAGTGTTCTACCCAAAATGCTTTGCTAGAATTGTGTTGAATATGTATAGAAGTGCCATGAATGAATATTAAAGCATTGGGAGGAGGAGGATTGTCAAATTGAAAGTGTGATTTTCATGTACAGGTTGTGTGTTATTGGCAGTATCTAAATTAGGCTATAAGTGAAAAATTGTGAACGCAATTAGTATGAGGCCAATGGGAGGTGAAACTAGACACAAAATAGGTCAACTTTCATGCAGAAATGTTGCCAAAATTCTGCCTAGAAACTGACCTTCAAAATGACTGAATCCGAAATTGCAACCTTGCAAACCCAGATTTTTGACCATATGAACAGTAGTAACTAAGATGACCATAACTCACTCAAAACAGGTCCAAATGACTAGAACTTTTTACCATGGAAAGCTTAGACATAGAGCTACAATTCTTATGAAGACACAGAAGCCCAGAAATTGCCAAAACCAAGTCAAATTTCTTGCCCAAATTCGGGCACCAAAACTGCTAGAACTGAATTTGACCTATAATTGACTAAGTCTTACACTAAAGATGCAATCTGTCCATTTTTAGTAAATTGACCATATCATGGTCTATACAACTTAGAATGACCTGAAATTTGTGCCAAAAGTTCAATAAGATATAGAACTAAAATTTTGCTTCTTTGACCAGAAGCTAAAAACTAAGAGAAATAGGACATTAGGCTAGACCAATCTAGCACACTAAAATTGAAAATTTGAGATTTACATACGATGATGCTTGAAGTAATTTGGCAATTAACGCCAACTTGTGAAAAGGGTAAATTGCACTATATTGGCAGCATATTGAATTACAATTTGTGACATGTTGATGATAGAATCAACTTATCCATATTACCAAAAAAGGTCAACATTTACATTAACTTGTGAATTACATGATAACTAGTAAACTCAAAAAAATGAAGAATTAAATAATTAATTTGTAATGTGCCCTAGTTTGCCTAGTTGACTAGTTTGGATAGGTTGGCATGCCAATAGGATTCTGACAGTTGTTCTGTAAATGGCTTTATACCATACTTTGTTTTTACGGTATATTATGCCGCACTGTGACTTTAATAGCCTACGGCTATACGGATTGTGTTATTATACTTAGCTTATCGCTGGATTGACTATATGGCTTTTTAGCCATACTGTTTGCACAACGGGAGACGACCGATGGTGTGACAGCCCGAGGCACTAGGTACCCAGTGTCAGTATATCCATTTATCTAGTCTAGTCAGTGTATAGGCTACACAGGCAATTAATTTAAGCACTATTAAATTAAAATAGCTAAATCCAGTCCACTGACATACAGCACCACCAAAATTAGCAAAAATTAAAATGTTAGAAAATTAAATTATAAACAACAACTGCAAATAATATCGATGTCATAAATTCATAAACAATTCATTTATTTGATTTTAGTGTATATTTCTTTATATTTGGCACCACTAAGCAGAATTGCTTAGCGCGTTGCTTTTGCTACGCGTAGGTATTGGAGACACAACTGGGGAGCCCAGCAGACCTACGACCGGGTGAGACATTAGATCGGCATCGGAGTCTAGAGTCATCTGCACTACATTGCATACATGGTAGGACTTAGGATCTTGTGTAATGACTATCAGTTATATTTTGACATTTTGTTATGTTATTTGTATATTCTAAAACTTTAAGGTTTGTAATAATTTGTATATATTAAACTCCTATGGAAAGTGTTTGGATGAATATAAATTATGATAGATTGTATTTTGAAACTATGAAATAGTTGAGATTTTGAAAATATTATCATATTGAACTGTTTTTAACTGGTTTAGAAGGATAGTTTGTTTGGAATATACATGGTACCTTGCCGGATTTTTATTACTATTTTGAAATATTGATTTTATTAAAATATGAAAATAGAACCAGTATATTATGAATATCACATAAAGACTTCTTCAATCAAATTGAGTTCAGAAAATGAGATAATCACATACTAGGTGTTCTGGAACGCCATGTAGCATGCCTTGCTCGGCTACACTATAGACGGGTGAAGGATGTTACATTTAGTGGTATAAGAGCATGGTTTAGGCATTTTTGGACCTAGATAGTTTGCATATCATGCATTGCATTGTAAGTGTTAAGATGACTCTAATGTAGATCTTTTGATTTGTTATTTTGATCAGAATATACACTCCACGTAGCAGGGAGCGGTCAATGAGGAGGTGGAGAGTCATGCTCCATCTATGACTGAACCAGGAGACGGGAGGGAACCTGCTCCACCAGTACCAGATACACCAGCCACATTTCAGCAAATGGCTGAGTTCTTTAGACAGATGGCAGGAGTTATGCCACCACCACCACCTCCACATCAAAAATCTCATATGGAGGAACTTAGAAAGTTCAGAGCAGTGGATTTTCTGGGCAAAAGGGAAGATGATTCTATCACAGCTGAAAACTGGTTAGACAGAACTGGAAGAGTCTTGAAATAACTTCATTGTACTCCAGAGCAGAATTTGGAAGCTGTTGTATCACTACTGCAAGATGATGCATACCAGTGGTAGGATACAGTAACTAGTGAGGTGCCACCAGAACAAATAACTTGGGATTTCTTTCTCACTGAGTTCAGAAAGAAGTATGTGGGCAGTGTATACTTGGAAGTGAAAAGAAGCGAATTTATAACCCTACGCTAGAGACAGCTGACAGTGGCTAAATATGAAAGAGAATTTGTCAGACTGAGTTGTTGTGGGCAGGAAATAGTCCCTAACGAGGCTGAGAGATGCAAGAGATTTGAGGAAGGACTCAATGATAACATTAAAGTAATGATTACAGCCTTGGGGATTACAGAGTTTGCTAAGTTAGTGGAAGCTGCACTGAATGTTGAAAAAGTTAGAATAAATGAGTAGAATGTATGGACAAACAAGAGAAGAGGTCGTGGTCAGACCAATACATCTTCTGCCCCTAGTAAGAAATTCAGAGGTTCGCCTCCTCAGAGTTTCAGTCGAGCACCAAGTCAGGGTCAGCCACAGAGGCCTAAATCTCAGTTTGCACCGAGAAGAGGCTAGTCTACACCTTCAGTGGCTAGCTGTCTAGGGACAGGGTTCAGGGGACCAGCCCTAACAGTATCTGTTGCTTGCCCACATTGCCAAAAATGGCATAAGGGAGAATGTTGGAGAATGATAGGTGTTTGTTTACGGTGTGGGTCTACAGACCACCTAATCCGAGATTGTCCGCGTAAAATTACTACATCTACTCTGGTATCAACTGATAGGCCTGCCCCTCCAGCTCCAAGGGGTAGAAAGTCAAGTAAGGCTGAGGCAGTTGGTACTTCACGTAAACACGTGTCAGTGCGTGGAGAGAAGGTAGAAAACCAGCCAGAGCCTATACTATAAGGGCACAGAAGGAATAGGATGCTCCAGATGTCATCAAAGGTATGTTCCTCCTCTATAATACTTTTGTGCATTCATTAGTGGATCCTGGATTTACTCATTCATATATTTGTATCAAGCTGCCCGTAGAAAAGGGAATACCAGTAGAGGAAAGTGACCAAGACATCCTGGTCACAAATCTGCTAGGCCACAGTGTGGAAGTAAATAAGGTATATAAGGGCTGTCCATTGAAGATTTAAGGGAGAGAGTTCTCGGCAGACTTAATTGAACTGCCTTTCCATGAGTTTGATGTGATTTTGGGAATGTACTAGTTATCCCATCATCATGCAATGGTAGATTGTAAATTGAAAAGAATCTCTCTGAAAACTGCTGAGAATGAAGAAATAACAGTTATAGGTGAAAGGACAGATTTGTTGTCCAATGTCATCTCAGCTACAGTTGCAAGGAGATGGATAAGAAAAGGGTGTGAAGCCTATCTTGCACACGTGGTTAACACTAGGCAGGGTAAACTTGACTTGTCTGACATACCCACAGTAAGGGATTGTTAGTAGTATGCCCTAGAGCATATCATTTAGTATGTATCTTGTACATATTTTAATAATAAAAGGCATTTCCACTTTTCCGTTTACATAATATATTTATGTGTAATAGAAAAGGTCCATTGATATTTTGTTAGAAATATTATTCTTAAGTTGTTAAGAATATGAGTGACAATATTTCTAGCACAAAGTATCATAAATAGGTTCACAATCGAGGATACTTCATAATAAGGACATGACTTATCCAGAAAGATTGTATTCATGTTTGTTCCCAAGTTATTTATATGAGATATAAATAAGATGGAATGGTGAGTCTCATGCCATATAACAAACATGATAGGCACTTATAAATGATAAGTAGGCCGAACCAGTGACACTTATGACAAGCACATGGAGTTTACTCTTGTCAATGTTTTGTCATAAATCATATCGATGCATATAATCTTTAGACACGAGATAGCACAGTTATCTTGTATATAGGTAGTTTGAGTTTGATCTGCTTTCATACTTGTACTATGTATGGGTATATGGGCATGTGTTGGCTCGCTAGTTATATATGGAGGTAGGTGTTGATCAAGATGGAATCTGTTCCTCTAAGTAAATAGAGTTAAAATCCTATGTTCATTTAATTGTTCTTGATGTTTCAAGTTCTGGCCAGACAGAGATAGATTTATTCGAAAAGAGTTTCGATGAGAAAATCTTTTAATCAAGAACTGGAATTAAAAGAGAACATAATATTCATAACAAATGGAGTTTGACATAAACCATGACTCGGCTTGAGTTGGGATTTTGTGAGAGAGATTCTAGTGCATGGTAACATATGATTATAGGTTCATTTAAGGTAAACCTTATTACTAATTGGGTGGCCATGGCATGCTATGCTAGGTGTTAACCATGGTCTATGAGGTTCATAAAATGATATAGAGAAATCATTTATGGTAAGAAAGAGTTTTGATGATATTAAGAGTTGATATCATTTCTCATTGCCAATTAGTGATGAGCCTAGTAAGTCACACACATACACAAGTTATCACCTATTTAAATATGATTTAATTAATTAATTAAAGAGTTTAATTGATTAATTAAATAGATTTGGTTTGCAATTAAATTGCAAAGTCCCTAGCATGACTTGAAACCAAATCTAGATTATTGGATGTGTAGTATAAATTAAATTTATATTTAAAGTGTTTAAATATGAATTTAATTGATGAGAAATTAATTAATAGAGATTAATTAATTAATTTATATTTGATATAAATTAATTAGAAGAAGAAAATAATTATTTTGGGTTAAGAACTCAAAATTAAGACAGAGGGCATTTTGGTCATTTCACGATTGTGACACGTGGCACCATGAGATGGTGACACATGGCATAACACATAAGCTTGCCAAATATTTTTAATCATGTAAGATGATTAAAATCAAGATTAAATATAGGTTTGACACTTGGCACAATGTGATTGGGTCACTTAAACCTAGAGCTAATCAAAGGTGACAAGTGGATAGGGTTTAATGTGTTAACCTAGCTATTTAAGTGTGGTTATGAAAAGAAAACATAACCAGCAGCCTCTCCTCTCATATGTCACGCCACTTTGAGCCTCTCCAGCTATTTCTCTTCATCTCTCATCAATTCAAAGAGATTAGCCATCAATCTCTTGAATTAAGAACACTAGAAATTGTTTCTAGTGTACTGTTTACATCTCTAATCTCTTAAAAGGCAGAACTTGAATTTCTAATTAATAGAAAAGGCTTTAGAATCTGTTCAAGGGCTGCCATAGGTGTTCTTGGTGTGGACAAGCTAGAGGGACAACATCTGGTGTCTGAGGCGCGAATCTCAAAGCGCAAAGGCTACATTGCGCACATCAAGAGGTTAGTGTAATCGTTCTTGATTTAATCTAGGGTTCTAAAATTAATCTGATTAATTTTAAAATCTTAAATGGCAAATACAGATCCAAAAACATATTAAAAGAGTTTTAATATGTTGTTTATCATTGAAATCAAATAGATAAAAATAAATCTTGCATGGTGCTTGTGACCCTAGGTGAAAATTTTTGAATTCAATGGTATAATCTTGTGTTTTTCACGCTTCCGTTCCTTAAATTGGTATCAGAGCCACTATATTTGCCATTTAGATTGTTGATTATATAATTTAATTGTGTGTTTGATCATGAGATCAAGAGATTCATTGCTGGTTGGATCATGAGGTGTGGCGGCACACATGGTGGAGCCACCATTGGTGGCGGCAACAATGGTTCCATGGGTGGTTCAAGGTTTGGCTTTTAATTCTGCAATTGTTGTATGATCTAAGGCCTATTCTTTGACTATTTAAAGTGTTTAATTAGTTGTTTTAATCACACAATTAAATTATTATTCAAATCAGAATTTTAAAAAATTGTTTGAATGTGATTCAAATCTGAATTTTAAAAGTTGTTTGAATGTGATTCAAATCGGAATTTTAAAGTTGTTTGAATCATATTTAAATCTGATTTTTTAAAATTGATTCAATAAAATTCAGATCTGATTTTTTAAAAAATATTTGAATGTGATTCAAATCTGATTTTTTAAAAAATGTTTGGATGTGATTCAAATCTGAATTTTTGAAGTTGTTTGAATGTGATTCAAATCTGAATTTTTAAATTTGTTTGAATGAGATTCAAATCTGAATTTTTAAATTTATTTGAATCATATTCAAATCTGGATTTTTAAGTTGAATATGAGATATTCAATTTAATTTAAGTATGTATGTTTTATTTAATTGTTAAATAGTGATATGCATGATGGATGATCATGGACTATAAAAGACCAATGTGATTGGATTTATTTCTTTTATGTTTCTTTGGGATTGTAAATTAATTAATTTATTTTAATTTATTTTGGGCATGTATTATTAAGTTTATAATATTTTTGGGTTGTAATTTCATTTATTTAAGTTCTTGTAAATTCGCCTTGGTATGCCAAGGATTACTATGTAATATTGGATTACAAGAAGTTCAAGGAGGTCAAGAGCATTGGTGGGACGTGGGAGGAATTCAATATCAAGTGTTGATTATGTACTCCTTCAGCAACTCTTGTAAAATGAATGAATGAAATGCACCTAGGAATGCCCTGATTCAATTCTTGGTGGCTCGAATTGAATCCCTTAGAAAGTCCATGATCATACCATATTTCCGCTTATCCATGAATGCATGAGATGTATGGGAATGTATGCAATTATATGATATATGCATGCTAAATGGATAATGTGCAAAGTGAGACCTTAATAGTAATTAGGATGGCTATAAAATCTTCCAAACAAATGATTAAGTTGGAAATGCTATAATTAAAGTAATTATAACATAAGCCCTCCATTGGGGCAATTATTTTAAGAAATTTTAAATAGTTGCATGAGATGCAATTAATTTAAGAGATTTTCTTAAGAATAATTGTTAAGCATGAGATGTTGTAAATATGTAAATGGTTTGGTGGCCAATATTGGATGTACTGAGGACATTAAAATTATTTGCATAATTACGGCTCAATGGGATCAACTTAACTAATGCAAGATAAGTCAATATTGGATGTACCAGATTTTGAGCATTAGGGGCTAGTAAAAGGATTGAACCTCACATGAGATGTGATGGGCAAGGAGTTGCTCACTTATAGTTTATTGTAATTCCAATAATGGATGTACACGAGGATGATCAATAGAATTATAAGAATTCAATCACCCACTAGAAATCCATCCAACTAGGATTTCCGTTTTCTACTTTGGAAGTGTAGGATTCGCTAAGTTAGTGGGAGGACCAATTTGATTAAAAGACCATAATCATTTTGGTTAATTACATGATACATTTACTAATTAATCTGGTTATTTTCTGATTAATTTTCGATAAAAATGAGCACAAAACAACCACCACCATCCAATATCCTTGCAAGCATACTTGATCACAACAGTTGATGGGACCTAATCATGCGATTGGCTAAGAAATTTGAAACTTGTCTGAACCTTGAACATATAGGATATGTTCTATATTCAAATGTTCCTGGTCCCTTACCTCCAGAGGCCACACAAGAGGAACATGATACTTTGGACAAGTGGAAGGAGCATGATATGAGAGCTAAGTGTTACATGCTTGCTTCCATGAGTAATGAGTTACAGAAGCAACATGAGAACATGCAGAGTGCTAGTGAGATTCTCCTTCACCTACAAGAGTTGTATGGTGAGCACAGCAGGAATGCTAGGTATGAGATATCTAAACAGTTATTCCGTATGAGGATGTCTGAGGGACAGAATGTTGGGGATCATGTCCACAAGATGATTCGGCTGATTGAGCAGTTGGAACATCTTGACTTCAACATGGATTTCCAACTACAAACGGATTTGATCCTTAAGTCCCTTCCTGAGTCTTTTGGGAATTTTGTGACAAATTTCCATATGACTAAACAGGAATGCACCTTAGCTGAATTACTCAACATGATGGTTATTGCCCAAAAGAATATGCCAGGCAATAAAGGAAAAGAGGTAGCTTTGGTTGCATCTTCTTCTGCTGGAAAGTCCAACAAGAAGAAAGGCAATAAGAAAAAGAAACCTCAGATTCCTGGTCCTTCCAAGAAAATAGCTAAACAGAAAAGGAAGACTAAAGCTGATAAAGGCAAAGGAAAGTGTTTCCACTGCCAGCAGGAAAGTGTTTCCATTGCCAATAGGAAAGTGTTTCCATTGCCAGTAAGAAAGTGTTTCCACTGGCCAGAGTATAGTGATCTAAAAGAATACAATGCCATGGTGA
The DNA here is from genome assembly GCF_030052815.1 of Hevea brasiliensis. Taxonomy (NCBI): domain Eukaryota; kingdom Viridiplantae; phylum Streptophyta; class Magnoliopsida; order Malpighiales; family Euphorbiaceae; genus Hevea; species Hevea brasiliensis. The sequence goes on along the minus strand of NW_026614907.1, from coordinate 60,269 downwards.
AAACCAACTCAAGTTCAAAATATATTTGGCACTTAAGGTTATGTCATGTTGCAGAAGATAGGATTGCAAAATTGGAGAAAATGGAGATTCTATCCTCATTGGGCTCTGAGCCTACTCCAACTTGTGAATCTTGCCTTCAAGGCAAAATGACTAGATCACCCTTTGTTGGACAAGGGCTAAGAGCTGAAAATATTTTGGAACTAATACATAGTGATGTATGTGGTCCATTTAAGGAAATGGCTAGAAGGGGCTTTCATTATTTTATTACCTTTACTGATGATAAATCAAGGTTTGGGTATTTGTATTTGATGAAATACAAACATGAATCCTTTGAAAAGTTCAAAGAATTTAAATCTGAAGTAGAAAATCAAACAGGAATGAATATTAAAGCTCTTCGATCAGATCGTGGAGGTGAATATTTGAGTACTAAATTTGATGAATACTTGAGAGGGTATGGCATTGTTTCTCGGTGACTCCTCCAGAACGCCATACGGTGAATGGTGTATCCGAAGGAGAAATCGTACCTATTGGATATGGTGCGTAGTATGATGAGCTATCTTGATATGCCAATCTCCTTTTGGGGATTTGCATTAGAATCGACTTTATATATTCGAATAGGATTCCATCAAAATCAGTTTCTTCCACACCTTATGAGATATGGCATGGAAGAAAACCAAGTCTTAAGCATGTTAAGATTTGGGGTTGTCGACTTATATCAAAAAGTGAACACGATAAATTGGAGACGGATCGGAAAAGGTCGATTTGTTGGATATCCAAAAGATAGTTTTGGATATTATTTTTATTTGCCTACTTCACAAAAGGTTGTGATAAGTAGAGATGCCACATTTCTTGAACAACGGTTTGTTCAAGAAGGAGGAAAGGAAGGCAAATAGAGTTAGAATTGGAGAATTCGACCAACCAATGCATCGGATGGATATAGATCCATCTAGTCAACCTATACCCATTGATGAAACATCTACACTGTTCCTCGTAGAACAACCAGGTATCTCACCCACCGGTGAGATATGGTTTTCTTCATAAAGAAGAACAAGAGTTGTCTACTCATGAAGAAGTAGATCATGGAGATGATCCACTTACCTATGAAGAAGCTATATCAGATATAGACTCTTCAAAATGGATTGATGCTATGAAATCCGAGATTGATTCCATGTATAAGAATCAAGTTTGGGATCTTGTTGACCCACAAGGTATTGTACCTATAGGGAACAAATGGGTTTTCAAGAAGAAAATTGGTTACGATGGAAAGGTAGAGACCTATAAGGCAAGGCTAGTAGCGAAAGGGTTTCGCCAAAGGCAAGGAATAGACTATGAGGAGACTTTCTACTTTGTTGCCATGCTTAAATCAATTAGGATTTTATTAGCAATAATGCATACTATGATTATGAGATTTGGCGGATGGATGTCAAACGGCTTTCCTTAATGGATACATTGAAGAAAACATTTTCATGGAACAACCTAAGGGATTTGAATCCCAAGATGGTTCCAAGGTATGCAAGCTAAAGCGACCCATTTATGGGTTGAAACAAGCCGAGGAGTTGGAACATCCGTTTTGATGAAGCCATTAAATCTTTTGGTTTTATCAAAAATGAGGATGAGCCATGTGTATATAAGAAGGTTAGTGACAGTGCTATCACTTTCCTTGTCTTATATGTGGATGACATATTGTTGATGGGTAATGATACAGGTATGTTGACGACTATAAAGGTATGGTTGTCAAATACATTCTCCATGAAAGACTTAGGGGAGGCAACCTATATTCTTGGGATTCGCATCTATAGAGATAGAGCGAAAAGAATAATTGGTTTATCCCAAAGTCTATACTTGGAAAAGGTGTTAAAGAGGTTTAACATGCTTGATTCCAAGAGAGGATTGTTACCAGTGAGACATGGTATCCACCTTTCTAAAGAGATGTCTCCAAAGACACCTGAAGAAAGAGATAAGATGGCCAGGATTCCATATGTCTTGGCTATTGGAAGTTTAATGTATGCAATGTTGTGTACTAGGCGGATATCGCATATCGTTAGTTTGACTAGCAGGTATCAATCCAATCCAGGTTTGGAACACTGGATAGCTGTCAAGAATATCCTTAAGTACTTGAGAAGAACTAATGATTTATTCTTGATTTATGGAGGTGGAGACTTGCAATTGGATGGTTATACTGATTCTGATTTCCAATCAGATATCGATGATAGAAAGTCTACCTCTGGATATGTGTTCATTTGTAATGGAGGTGCACACAGTTGGAAGAGTTCCAAGCGAGCACGCATTGCAGATTCCACTCGAGGTCGAGTATATTCTTTGCATCGAGATCGCAAAGGAAGTCATTTGGATAAAGAAGTTCGTGAGAACTTACGAGTTCCTTCCATTGAGTCAGTTCCATTACACCTGTGACAACAATGGAGCGATCATCTGAGCTAAGGAACTAAGGTCTCACCCAAAATCCAAACACATAGAAAGGCAATACCACATTATCAGAGATATAGTTGGGCAAGGCGATATAGCCATGCAGAAAAATAACATCAGCTAAAAAATTCAGCTGATCCATTCAATAAGCTTTTGTCACAAGTTCGATTAGACCGACATCTTGAGAAGATAGGTCTAAGGTATTGTAATGAATGGCTCTAGTGCTAGTGGGAGATTGTTAGTAGTATGCCCTAGAGCATATCATTTAGTATGTATCTTGTACATATTTTAATAATAAAAGGCATTTCCACTTTTCCGTTTACATAATATATTTATGTGTAATAGAAAAGGTCCATTGATATTTTGTTAGAAATATTATTCTTAAGTTGTTAAGAATATGAGTGACAATATTTCTAGCACAAAGTATCATAAATAGGTTCACAATCGAGGATACTTCATAATAAGGACATGACTTATCCAGAAAGATTGTATTCATGTTTGTTCCCAAGTTATTTATATGAGATATAAATAAGATGGAATGGTGAGTCTCATGCCATATAACAAACATGATAGGCACTTATAAATGATAAGTAGGCGAACCGGTGACACTTATGACAAGCACATGGAGTTTACTCTTGTCAATGTTTTGTCATAAATCATATCGATGCATATAATCTTTAGACTGAGATAGCACGTTATCTTGTATATAGGTAGTTTGAGTTTGATCTGCTTTCATACTTGTACTATGTATGGGTATATGGGCATGTGTTGGCTCGCTAGTTATATATGGAGGTAGGTGTTGATCAAGATGGAATCTGTTCCTCTAAGTAAATAGAGTTAAAATCCTATGTTCATTTAATTGTTCTTGATGTTTCAAGTTCTGGCCAGACAGATAGATTTATTGAAAAGAGTTTGATGAGAAAATCTTTTTAATCAAGAACTGGAATTAAAAGAGAACATAATATTCATAGCAAATGGAGTTTGACATAAACCATGACTCGGCTTGAGTTGGGATTTTGTAGCAGAGATTCTAGTGCATGGTAACATATGATTATAGGTTCATTTAAGGTAAACCTTATTACTAATTGGGTGGCCATGGCATGCTATGCTAGGTGTTAACCATGGTCTATGAGGTTCATAAAATGATATAGAGAAATCATTTATGGTAAGAAAGAGTTATGATGATATTAAGAGTTGATATCATTTCTCATTGCCAATTAGTGATGAGCCTAGTAAGTCACACACATACACAAGTTATCACCTATTTAAATATGATTTAATTAATTAATTAAAGAGTTTAATTGATTAATTAAATAGATTTGGTTTGCAATAAAATTGCAAAGTCCCTAGCATGACTTGAAACCAAATCTAGATTATTGGATGTGTAGTATAAATTAAATTTATATTTAAAGTGTTTAAATATGAATTTAATTGATGAGAAATTAATTAATAGAGATTAATTAATTAATTTATATTTGATATAAATTAATTAGAAGAAGAAAATAATTATTTTGGGTTAAGAACTCAAAATTAAGACACAGGGCATTTTGGTCATTTCACGATTGTGACACGTGGCACCATGAGATGGTGACACATGGCATAACACATAAGCTTGCCAAATATTTTTAATCATGTAAGATGATTAAAATCAAGATTAAATATAGGTTTGACACTTGGCACAATGTGATTGGGTCACTTAAACCTAGAGCTAATCAAAAGGTGACATGTGGCTAGGGTTTAATGTGTTAACCTAGCTATTTAAGTGTGGTTATGAAAGAAAACATAACCAGCAGCCTCTCCTCTCATATGTCACGCCACTTTGAGCCTCCAGCTATTTCTCTTCATCTCTCATCAATTCAAAGAGATTAGCCATCAATCTCTTGAATTAAGAACACTAGAAATTGTTTCTAGTGTCCTGTTTACATCTCTAATCTCTTAAAAGGCAGAACTTGAATTTCTAATTAATAGAAAAGGCTTTAGAAGCTGTTCAAGGGCTGCCATAGGTGTTCTTGGTGTGGACAAGCTAGAGGGACAACATCCGGTGTCCTCAAGACGAATCTCAAAGGCAGACACGCCGCAAAGACATCAAGAGGTTAGTGTAATCGTTCTTGATTTAATCTAGGTTCTAAAATTAATCTGATTAATTTTAAAATCTTAAATGGCAAATACAGATCCAAAAACATATTAAAAGAGTTTTAATATGTTGTTTATCATTGAAATCAAATAGATAAAAATAAATCTTGCATGGTGCTTGTGACCCTAGGTGAAAATTTTTGAATTCAATGGTATAATCTTGTGTTTTTCACGCTTCCGTTCCTTCAGGGATTTCTCTGAAGTATTTCCTGAGGTATTGCCTAGTTTGCCACCAGAAAGAGAAGTTGAGTTTGTTATTGAGATTATGCAGGGTACAGCTCCTATTTCAATTGCTCCATATAGGATGGCACCTGCTGAATTGAAAGAGTTAAAAATCCAACTGTAAGAATTACTAGACAAGGAGTTCATACGCCCTAGTGTGTCACCGTGGGGTGCTCTGGTACTGTTTGTAAAGAAGAAAGATGGGACACTGAGGTTATGTGTTGACTACCGGCAGTTAAACAAAGTAACAGTGAAGAACAAGTATCCATTGCCTATAATTGACGATCTGTTTGATAAGTTGAAGGAGCCGGTGTGTTTTCTAAGATTGATCTCATATCAGGGCATCATTAGCTAAGGGTTAGGGATGCAGATGTGCCTAAGACTGCATTCAGAACCCAGTATGCGCATTATGAATTCCTGGTGATGCCATTTGGGTTAACAAACGCTCCAGCAGCATTCATAGACCCTGTGAATTGTATCTTCCATCCATACTTAGATCGGTTCGTAGTGGTCTTCGTTGATGACATCCTGGTGTATTCCAAGGATAAAGCAGACTATGATGAGCATTTGAGAATTATTCTGCAGACTCTAAAAGAGAAGAATCTGTATGCTAAATTGTCCAAGTTTGAGTTCTTGTTGAATGAGATTGCATTCCTTGGACATATAGTATCAGCTGAAGGGATTAGAGTGGATCCCAAGAAGAATAAAGCAGTGATGGAATGGAAGCCTCCCAGAAATACAACTGAGATCAGAAGTTTCTTGGAGTTAGCTAGATATTATAGAAGATTTGTAAAGGGATTTTCCCTGATAACTACTCCACTGGCCAAATTACTACACAAGAATACAAAATTTGACTGGAATGATAAGTGTCAAGCCAGTTTTGAGAGGCTGAAGGCTATTTTGACAGAGGCACCAGTGTTAACACAGCCAGTGTCAAAAAATGACTTTGTAGTCTATAGTGATGCCTCACATAATGGGTTAGGGTGTGTACTCATGCAAGAAGGGAAAGTGGTCACATATGCTTCTAGGCAGTTAAGGCGACATGAAAAGATTTACCCTACTCATGATTTGGAGTTAGCAGCAATTATCTTTGCATTGAAGATGTGGAGGCATTACTTGTATGGAGAAAAATGCTACATATACACAGACCATAAGAGTCTGAAGTATCTGCCAAACTAGAAGGAACTTAATTTGAGACAGAAGCGATGGATTGAATTCCTGAAAGATTATGATTGTGTGATTGACTGCCACCCTGGGAAGGCAAACGTAGTCGCTAATGCCTTAAGTAGAAAATCTATTGTAGTATTAAGATCTCTGAATACCCAACTATCCTTAACTCATGACGGAGTTATTTTGGCTGAGTTGCAAGTGAAGCTGAATCTGTTACAATAGATACAGGATGGACAGAAGACAGATGAGAAATTAATGGTTGTTATGGGCAAAATCACTGAAGGAAAGGAAACTGAATATGAAGTGAAAGAAAATGGGTGCATGTTCTTTCATTAAAGTTGTTCACAACATCACAAGGAAGAGATTGATGGTAATGTAAGGGGATTAGTTGAGTTTTTAACAAGCTCCAAAACTGGTAAGTGTCCAAATTCTCTCCCTTGCTTTAGTAAACTTTATGTTTAGGTTGAGGTGAGTAAATTGGTGAAGAGAATGGAAGAAATTATTGAGTTATGAAATTGTTCACTTTCGGCAGCCATGAAAGCTTGATGTGTTTTAGTTTTTCTTACCTCTAATGGATGGGAATTAAGGTTGATTAACTCAAATGGAAGTTGTAGTAGGTTAATGCCTAAGTATGTGTATGTTAGTGCTTCAATTAAGGGTTTAAAAATGGGACTTTGATACTTTAGTAAATTGCCATGTTTGACAACCTTTAATCTCATGAAATTGTGTGTGAGTTTATGAAATTTATTGATGAAATATGATGGTGTTGAATTGTGGGCAGTTTATGTAATTGCCATGGAAGTGTATGTGTAATATAGGTGTTGAAGTATATTGAATTTGGGTTGAAGTAAATGTTGAACATTAATAGTGTATTGTGTGCATTGAGTACTTAAGTGTTCTACCCAAAATGCTTTGCTGGAATTGTGTTGAATATGTATAGAAGTGCCATGAATGAATATTGAAGCATTGGGAGGAGGAGGATTGTCAAATTGGAAGTGTGATTTTCATGTGCAGGTTGTGTGTTATTGGCAGTACCTAAATTAGGTTATAAGTGTAAAATTGTGAACCCAATTGGTATGAGGCCAATGACCTGAAGTTTTTACCATTGAATAGGACAACTTTCATGTAGAAATGTTGCCAAAATTCTGCCTAGAAACTGACCTTAAAAACAACCAAATCCGGAATTGCAACCTCACAAACCTAGATTTTTGACCATATGAACAGTAGTCACTAAGATGACCATAACTCACTCAAAACAGGTCCAAATGACCTGAAATTTTTACCATTGAAAGCTTAAACATCGAGCTACAATTCTTATGAGGACACCAAAGCCCAGAAATGGCTAGAACCAAATCAAATTGCTTGCCCAAATTCGGGTACCAAAACAGCCAGAACTGAATTTGACCTAAAATTGACCAAATCTTGCACTAAAGATGCAATCTGTCCAGCATTAGTAAATTGACCATATCTTTGTCTATACAACTCAGAATGACCTGAAATTTGTGCCAAAAGTTCAATAAGACATAGAGCTAAAATTTTACTTCTTTGACCAGAAGCTAAAAACCAAGAGAAATAGGACATTAAGCTAGACCAATCTAGCACACTAAAACTAAAAATTTGACATTTACATACAATGATGCTTGAAGTAATTTGGCAATGAATGCCAACTTGTGAAAAGGGTAAATTGCACTATATTGGTAGCATATTGAATTACAATTTGTGACATGTTGATGCTAGAATCAACTTATCCATATTACCTAAAAAGGTCAACATTTACATTGACTTGTGAATTACATGATAACTAGTAAACTCAAAAAAATGAAGAATTAAACAATTAATTTATAATGTGTCCTAGTTTGCCTAGTTGACTAGTTTGGATAGGTTGGCATGCCAATAAGATTCTGACAGCTGTTCTGTAAATGGCTTTATGCCATACTGTATTTTTATGGTATATTATGCCGCACTACGACTTTAATAGCCTACGGTTATATGGATTGTGTTATTATACTTAGCTTATCGCCGGATTGACTATATGGCTTTTTAGCCACACTGTTTGCACACCAGGAGACACTTTGTGACTGATGGTGTGACGGCCTGAGGTACTAGGTACCCAGTGTCAGTATATCCATTTATCTAGGTACCCAGTGTCCTTGGGTACACAACTCCACTTCAGCACAGCTTTCCATCCTCAGACGGATGGGCAATCAGAAAGAGTAATCCAGGTAAACAATTGAAACCAATTAAACAAATACACATATTGAACTGAAATGATAATAATAACATGAAATATATGTCAGGTCCTTGAGGATATGCTGAGGAGTTGTGTCATTGAGTTTGAGGGAAGTTGGGATAGATACCTCCCACTGGCAGAATTTGCATACAACAATAGCTACCAAGCTAGCATCCAAATGGCCCCATATGAAGCACTGTATGGGAGAAAATGTAGAACTCCAGTGTGCTGGACTGAATTGGGCGAAGACAAACTGGTAGGGCCAGACCTGGTGAAACAGACTGAGGAGAAAGTGAAACTAATCAAAGCCAATCTGAAGGTTGCCTCAGATAGATAGAAATCCTATGCCGACTTGAAAAGAAAAGAAATATAATACACAGTTGGCGATAAAGTGTTCCTCAAGGTGTCACCGTGGAAGAAGGTATTGAGGTTTGGAAGAAAAGGTAAGTTAAGCCCTAGGATTATTGGCCCATATGAAGTCATTGAACGTGTGGGTCTAGTGGTCTATATGCTAGCTTTACCACCAGAGCTGGACAAGATCCACAATGTGTTCCACGTATCCATGCTCAGAAGATACCGCTCAGATCCTTCACATGTCATCTCCAGGGAAGAAATTGAAATACAACCGGATTTGACATATGAAGAAGAACCTCTACGGATCTTGGCTCGGGAAGTGAAAGAGTTGAGAAATAAGCAGATTCCACTGGTGAAAGTGCTTTGGAGGCACCACAACACCGAGGAGGCAACTTGGGAAAGTGAAGAGATGATGAGGCAACAGTTCCCTCAACTGTTTGCATCAGGTAAATTTCGAGGACGAAATTTAAAATAGAGGGGAAGAGTTGTAACACCCTCCCGGTTACTACTCGTACATCCTCTTATTCGGTGACGATTGTCGGTCAGGACCTAGAATGTCTGGAAAAATATTTAAACTAAAGTGAAGAACCATAATCAACTCAAATATTGATAAGAAAAATTTAGTAAAAATTTTAGAAATAAAATACAACCAAGTTAAACGAGCCGGTGCCCTAGCGATGGGTAACCCAGAGTGAAGTTGCGGTTCTCGCAACTAGCAGCCCTAGACCCAGGGGACAAATAAAAAGATAATTTTTGTGATTCCAGAGAAGGGTTATGGAGGTTCCCATGGCATTAGAATGCCAAGAAAATACCTAGAAAAATTTTTCAATCGGTACAGACAATTTTGACCCGTTAAGCCAAACGGAGGGCATTTTGGTCATTTCGCCTTCAGAGGTGATTTTTGGCCGACTTGTCCAGTTGAGTAAATAATTATTATGACATAAAATATGAATAAACATTACTAGAAATTAAATTGAAAATGAGTAGTGATGAAAAGAAAAGAAAAATGAAATAAAATGCCAAATATGACATAGTATGATGTCATTTAAAAAGCTTTCTCCAATCATAATAAAACAACCAATTAATTAAGTAATAAAAGAGACTAAATGAAGACCAAAAGGACCAAAACCCAGCAGCCTTCCTCCTCATCCTCTTACCAGCCGAAACCCTTGCACACCCAAACCTCCATTGACAATCTTAATCAAAGCTCAATTTTCCTCCTTATTTCACCTTAAACCCTAGACACCTTTCACTAAAAACTTGTCTATACCTCTTGCGAAGTGTTTGGCAGCCAAGAAAAGGAAAGAAAGTGAAGTTTTGAGCTTGGGAAAATTCTGCCACTTAAAGGTTAGTGCACTATATACCTAAAACTCTTTAATTTCATGAATAGGGACTTGAACTTAGTAAGAAAATGTAATTTAAATGAACAAAACTCATGTGTATGTGTACATGAATTTCGGCTGCCTTATTGAAGGAATAGGAATGAGTGTTTTGTTGGACTTAGAGTGAATTAGAAATGATGTTTAAGATATATATGTACATGGATAATAAATTCGTATGCTAACTAAGGCATTTTGTAGAAAACATAATGTGAAGCTAGGGTTTTGAGAAGTGAAAATTTGGCTTGGCTTAGGAAATTGTTAGAGAACATTTTAATGATCAATTAGTGACCATTTTAGGTAAATTGACCATAATATGGACTGAAAAATAGCATGGCAAAGAGAATGACTATCGCTTAGGACAAGAAAGAATGGTGACTGAGATTCCAGTCCAATTAGACAGCCATAACATTGGCTGTGCTGGTCCAATTGGTGTTTGGCCAATTGGACATGAAACTAGGCTTATAATGGCACATTTTTGCTGAAGAAACCATGCCCAAAAGACCAAAGCAAGTGGACCAAAAGTTGGCCCCAATCCGGATACCCTGCAACAGCACCTGCAGAAATGACCAAATGAACAGTAACTGGCCATAATTCACTGTAGATTTGGTCAATTGACCTGAAATTTTTACAGCAACAAGTTAAGACATAGAAAAACAACTTTCATGAAGAAACCTACCCCAAATTATGACCAGAACCAATTCAAAAATGCAATCACAGTCACTGTTCATGTTACTCTAGATTTGGTAATTCTGCAGTTTTGCAAATCCGGCCAGCTGTGGTTTTTGGACCATATCTGGGGCTACAAAACTCCAAATGGAGTGATACAAAAAACGAAATTCAACTAGTCAAAATAAGGAATAACTTTCATGTTTACCATTTCCTCAAATTCCCACTGCAACAGGGCCCAATGGAACAGTAAAGTTGGGTCACAAAAACTGAAATTTCTGCCCTCTTAGATTTAAGTTGAGAAATGGAAATGGTGACCAATTCCAACAAGTTTTAAAAGTAAAATGTGGTATGTTGGGAGTGCCAAAACCAATGTACCTAATTTCTACCTAAAATTCAACATTTTTGTTGACCAATGAGGTGAATAGTGACACCAAAAACTTGAAATTTACAAATTGAAGAATTTAAAAGTTTCAAATGCCCTAGTATACCTAACAAGATTGGTTTGGATAGTTTGGCATGCCAATAGGGTTCAGTTAGCAGTACTGCACATGGCAATATGCCATTCCGTGATTTTATGGCTTTTAGCCATTCTAACCTTGCATTGAGACTTGGCCTTGTGCCTGATATTATTTACAGCTTGTTAGCTGTTCTGTTGCACACCGGGAGATGCATATGTGACCGATGGTGTGACGGCCCGAGGTACTTGATACCCAAAGGCGGTTACCCGTTATCGATCCAATGCGTCTAGTGTAGGTTACTTGGGGCAACCAAATGAATAAAAGTGGACAAAGTAAATGATATACAAATACCAAACAAATATAACATATACATTCGTTACATATTTTTTTCTTGCTATTTCTTTTATTTTATTATTGCACCACTAAGCATTATTGCTTAGCGCGTTGCTTTTGCCACGCGTAGGTTCTGGAGATACAGATCATGAGCCCAGTAGACCGTGGCGGGTGAGTCCATCTGCGATTCATGCGATGTCCGTGTCACCTCAACTTCTGCAGTGCATTGGTAGGACACTAGGTGTCATTTCGGCATTCTGTAATTAATTTTGATTTTCTCATATGTAATTAAACTTGTGTAATGTATATTAATGTTCATGTAAATTATGAAAATTGTATTTGTGAATGGAAAAGTAAATATCTATTTGTGATTTATACTTGATTATCACATGTGATGGATGATTGAGAACTGAAATTGAGAAATGTTGTTGAGATCTTGATATTGAGACTTTGTTGATGAATTGAAGTTGGGGATTGTTTGAAAATTATTTGGAAGTGTTTTTAACAGGTTCCGAAGAACTGTTTTCTCTATTTTTAGCCGGTACTCTGCCGGATTTTCTATAAAATTTTCGGAACCTCAAATAAATAATAATTTTGATAAATGGCTTAAATAAATTATATTTCATAAACTAAATTCAAAACTATGACAACAATTAATTAATGTAAAAATAGAGTGTGCCAGTACACCGTGTGACATTACTTACTCGGATATACTGTATACGGGTATGGGGTGTCACATTAGGACGCTGAGTCCCGAAAGGGGGGGAGAAAGGTCCCTTAGGCAAATCCCACATCGGCAAAGCACGAAGATGGTCTTGGATTCAAAAAGTAATGATATATAAAATGGGGGAACTAATCACTAGAGGCGCCTTTTGGTGGAATGGCCTGGAGAGTTGGAAGAACTCCAGGGTTAAGCGTGCTCGCTTGAGAGAAATCCTAGGATGGGTGACCTCCTGGAAAGTTCTCTATTCCACCTATGGGACAAAACCGTGAGGCTTATGGCCAAAGCGGACAATTCCTCTAGTGGTGGGAGCCCGATCGTTACACCTACGACGGGGTGAGACATCAGATCTGCACAGGAGTCCAGAGTCATCTGCACTACACTGCATACATGGTAGGACTTAGGATCTTGTGTAATGACTATCAGTTGTATTTTGACATTTTGTTATGTTATTTGTATATTCTAAAACTTTAAAGTTTGTAATAATTTGTATATATTAAACTCCTATGGAGAGTGTTTGCATGAATGTAAATTATGATGGATTGTATTTTAAAACTATGAAATAGTTGAGATTTTGAGAATATTATCATATTAAACAGTTTTTAACAGGTTTAGAAGGACAGTTTGTTTGAAATACAGATGGCACCTTGCCGAATTTTTATTACTATTTTGAAACACTAATTTTATGAAAATAGAACTAGTATATTATGAATATCACATAAAGACTTCTTAAATCAAATTGAGTTCAAAAAATGAGATAATCACATACTAGGTGCTCCGGCACACCGTGTAGCATGCCTTGCTCGGCTACACTATAGATGGGTGAGGGATGTTACAGTTGCTCACTTATAGTTTATTGTAATTCCAATAATGGATGTACCTGAGGATGATCAATATAATTATAAAAATTCAATCACCCACTAGAAATCCATCCAAATAGGATTTCCATTTTCTACTTTGGAAGTGTAGGATTCGCTAAGTTAGTGGGAGGACCAATTTGATTAAAAGACCATAATCATTTTGGTTAATTACATGATACATTTACTAATTAATCTGGTTATTTTCTGAAACTAATTTTCTGAATGAGCACAGAACAACCACCACCATCCAATATCCTTGCAAGCATAATTGATCGCAATAGGTTGACAGGACCTAATTTGTCTGATTGGCTAAGAAATTTGAAAGTTGTCCTGAACCTTGAACATATAGGATATGATCGAGACTTAAATGTTCTTGGTCCCTTACCTCCAGAGGCCACCCAAGAGGAACATGAAACTTTGGACAAGTGGAAGGAGCATGATATGAGAGCTAAGTGTTACATGCTTGCTTCCATGAATAATGAGTTACAGAAGCAGCATGAGAACATGCAGAGTGTGAGTGAGATCCTCCTTCACCTACAATAGTTGTATGGTGAGCACAGCAGGAATGCTAGGTTTGAGATATCTAGGCAATTTGTTCGCATGAGGATGTCCGAGGGAGAATGTTGGGGATCATGTCCACAAGATGATTCACTAATTGAGTAGCTTGAACATCTTGGCTTTAACATGGATTTCCAACTGCAGACGGATTTGATCCTTCAGTCCCTTCCTGAGTCTTTTAGGAATTTTGTGACAAATTTCCATATGACTAATATTTCTTACTATTTCTTTTCCTACAAAACAAAGTCTGTTTAGTCATTTTTAACCAATTTCATTAGTTATTTAGTTAGTTTTTCATAGTTGTCAATTTTGCATTAATTTGTAATTTTTACTTTGTTTTGTAGGAAAAATGGTGTTTTTGAAGGACTGAAGAGAAATTTTGCCATTGAGGAGTGACTTCTACAGCCAAAGATGTCAAAAACAAGTTTTCAAGCTGAAATATGCATTGACCAAATTGTGCATAACTTGCCGCATAAGCTATGCGGATCTGCATAAGGAGAAAAATCACTGTTCCAATACACGCGAAATGTGCATAAGGAGCGCATAGCTTATGCACATTCACGCCTCCCTTATGCACTTTCACGGAATTGTGCATAACCTATGCACCAAGTCATGCGCCGCATAAGTGAACGAGAAACCGTAGCGCATAAGGGACTGCATGACTTATGCAGTCCACTTATGCAGTCCCATAAAGAGTTCATTAATGAGCTGGCAGAAGATTCCCTCAGAAAATCCCTCCTCAAACACACCATTTTAGGGCTCCATGTCAGAAAATGCTATAAATAGTCCCATTTCCCATTTTAGAAAGGGAGACAAGGAGCAGAAAAGGAAAGAAAGAGGAGAGGCAGCAGCTGAAGAGTCATTTTCACTTTCCACACCATTTTCAACCAAGATTTGCAGATTTCTTTCCTTTCTTACATTTTTCCTACATTTCTAGTGTTTAGTTTCTTGTTTCTTAGCTTAGATTAAAGCTTTATTTCCTTATAAACTCATAATTTCTTGTAAACATTATGGATAGTGAGTAGTTTTATTTTGATTCTGGAGTAAGGGTTGTAATATTTGAGATATTTTGTGGATTTTGATTGGGTAATCCATATTTTCTAGTCTTAATGAGTTTTATTCATTTCTTGTGTGCTTAATGACATGCTTAGTGTAGGATCCCATTGAGTAATGTTCTTAATCCATGGTTGAGGCACCGAAAGGAGAAGGCCTTGTGATAGATAATCAAGAAATTGGACTTAATTAACTTAGCTCTAGAAATAGACTAAGGATTAAGAGGATTTACAGATTAATTAAAGAACTTAATGGGTCTTAATTAACTCTAACTCCACGAAAGTAGGATTAGATTGATTAAGGCACTCTTTGTCTCACTCGAAAGGGTATTCAAACAATTTAAGAATTAATCTCCTTAAAACCCGTAAGTTCCACAAGATTGGATAACCAATTTAAAATCCCAAAATAGCTCGAATATGAAATCCCAAACTCCGGAATCGCCTTTTCATAATTGTTAATTTTTTAATTGAATTTAATTGCTTGCCATTTTAATTTTACCATATTTCAACTTGCTTATTTCAAATTGATGCAATTTTAGTTTAATTAATACATTGTTGGATAGATTATTAATTTTGCACATATAGACTTCATACTCAAACACCCATCAATTTATTACTTTAATTTCAAGAATAGTTCAATTTAGTCAACTTTTTATATCAAAAATTCAATCATTAACACAACTCCTCGTGGGAACGATATCTTTTCTATAGTACTTGTACGACCCGTGCACTTGCGGTTGGGCCACATCAAGTTTTTGGCGCCGTTGCCGGGGAGTTGTTTGTTTAAGATTGAATTCTTGATTATTTTAGTTATTTTTAGTTTTGTTTTTATTATCTTTTCATTTTGTGTTTGTTTGTTCTTTTTCAGGTACTTTTAATCTTTTATGAGAAGAGCTAGAAGCACAAGTGACACATCCTTATTGTTCAATCCTAAAATTGAGAAATTTTGTAAAGCCAACAAGAAAGAAACCAGAAAAAGAAAAGAAGCTTTGAGAGAAACTGAATTAGAAGAAGTCATGGCTGATGAAAGAATGAGAATCGGTGTTAATGCTGGAAATGATCAAAACAATGAAAATGCAGCCCAAGGTGAAGAAGTTGCTAATGCTAATGTGCCTAGGGGAAGTATGATGGATCATGCTTTTCCTTGTTTTAATGACTTGAGAGAGAGCATAGCAAGACCAAGAATTGATGCAAATAGTTACAAGATGGATTTTGGAGTTCTTCAAATGATTCAGAATTCTCAATTCGGAGGACATCCTTCTGAAAATCCACACACACATCTGAAGAAGTTTGCTATGATCTGTGACATGCAAAAACAACCTGGAGTGTCTGATGATGCAGCAAGATTGAAGTTATTCCCATTCTCTTTGAAAGATAGAGCATTGGATTGGCTTGACTCTTTACCTCACAACTCCATCACAAATTGGGAGCAACTCACTGATGCATTTCTTGCACAATATTTTCCACCTGGAAAAACTCAAGAATTGAGGAATCAAATGACAGCTTTCAGACCAAGAGAAGATGAAACTCTCTATGAGTCATGGATGAGATGGAAGGAATTAGAGAGACAATGCCCACATCATGCCATTCCAAAATGGATGATAAACTGAATTTTACACAAATGTCACTCCTGCAATTAGAGGGATTATTGATGCTCAAACAGGAGGAGAATTTATTATGAAGCATGAAGATGAAGCTTATGAGCTATTGGAGAAAATTGCAAAGAATACTCATCTTTGGAGTAGTCCAAGAGGACCAGCTCCAACTCAAAGGAGGCAAGCTGCTGGAATGTATGATCTTGATCCGTTCAACATGATTAATGCAAAGTTCGATGCACTTACAAATGTTTTGGCTAAGAAGATGGAAGATTTGAGTATGTTGGTTAGTTCATCATCATCATCTGGAAGTTCACAACAAGTGGCTTATGCAGAGGGAACTACCAGCTGTGGAGTAGACTATGGAGAGCAAGCAGCATATGTTGGTAATTATGGAAACATACAAATGGAGAATTCTTACTCTCAAACTTATAATCCAAATTGAAGGAATCATCCCAACTTTTCATGGGGAAATCAGCAAAATCAAGTCCCAAATCAGAATTTTCAACCACAACAGCAACAAGGAATTCCATATCAGCAAAATAAGCAACCATTGCCTAATTTTTAGCAGAAAAATATGAATCCTCCACCAAAACAGCAAGAACAAAGTTCCACCACTAAAGCTTTATTACAACAGATTCTTGCCAACCAAAATAAGCATGATGAGGAGATGAGAGAGATGAAAGCAAGGCTAGAACAGATGCAAACACATAACAGAATGCTGGAAAATCAGATTGCACAACAAGCATCTTCCTCAGGTATCAAGTCTTTTGGTAAGCTTCCAAGTCAACCAGAAAACCCAAGAGAGCAGTGTCAAGCTATTACTTTAAGAAGTGGGAAGGTTGTAAATAATGAGAAAAGTGAAAATAGTGAGAAGAGAGAAAATGAGAAAGAAACTGATGAGGGTGAAAAACAAGAAAGTGAAAAACAGGAGAGTGCAAAAAAATGTAAAGAGAAAATTGAAGAGAAGGAAGAGAAGTATAAACCTCCTGAGCCCTACAAGCCACAGCTTCCCTTTCTACAAAGATTTCACAAAGCCAAGCTTGATAAGCAATTTGGGAAGTTCTTAGAAGTTTTGTAACACCCCTTACCTGACTACAGTGTAGCCGAGCAAGTTATGCCACTCAGTGTGCCGAGCACTCTATTTTATCTTAATTCATTTATATTCTTCCTTTTTAATATAACTTGTGAAAAATAATTTATTTAAGCCTTTTGTCGAAATTATAATTTATTTGAGGTTCCGAAAATTTTATAGAAAATCCGGCAGAGTATCGGCTAAAAATGGAGAAAACCGTTCTTCGGAACCTGTGAAAAACACTTCCTATATTCTTATTCATTCATCTCAACTCCATTTATCAAAATCTCAATATTTTTCAACCATTCATTTCTCAATCATTCATCTCATTTGATCCATTTGCATCACATCAATTTACAACAATTTCTTAACAATTCATCTATTTGTCCTTCATTCATTTCACATCATCATTAGACTCAAATCATAAATAAATTCTCACATGTGATTTATAATCACAAATTACAAGTACTTACATTAATACAAAATTATATTACATTTGTTTCAAATACACATCATAAAATAAGAGTTTAATTACAAAATTTACAAAAAACATAAAATACAAAATGGGACCTAGTGTCCTACCAATGCACTGTTGTCTGTGAGGTGACACGGACACTATGCGAGCGTGAACGGCCTTACCCAATATGTGGTTTCTTGGGCGCTCTGTCCAATTCTTGAGACCTACGGCGTTGCAAAGCGGCGCTAAGCATAAAGCTTAGTGCTGCCAATAATACAAGAAAATATAATATGCAAATAAAAATAATAATTTCCTTGCTATTGTGTTCATAAGAAATGAATAATTACTAACTTATTGTTTAGTTGAGGGCTAATCATGTTTTATGATATTAACTTCTTCATGCATTTCGTTAATTATTTTCTTCATGATCTTGAGCTTCTTTGTATTTTTGTAATCATTCACGATTCTTAATTTTCGTATTTTCTTTAATAATCAGTTCAATCACAGTTATACTTTTCCATTCATTTAGTTGCCCAAGTAACCTATACTGGATGACTGGACTGGATAACGGGTCATTGGCACTGGACACCGCGGTGCCTCGGGCCATCATACCATGGGACGCAGAACGTCAACTACGTATGCTGTCAGTATGGCTAAAAAGCCATGATATCACATAATCGGCATAAAAACCATGAATACGGGCATAAAAGCCATGGATACGGGCATAAAGCCATGAATACAGGCATAAAGCCTTTCCTTCGCAAGATCTTGATAAAACTCTACCCTATTGGCATGCCAAACTATCCAAACCAATCACATTAGGCCTACTAGGGCATTTTGCATTTTTAAGTTTCACAATTTTTGAATTTCAAGTTTTCATGACACTATTCATTTCATTAGTCAACTAAAATGTTGACTTTTGCATAAACAATAGGTACATTGGTTTTAATACTCCCAACATACCACATTTTGCATTCAAAACTTGTTAGTTTTGGTCACTTTCTCAAAGCTTAGGTCATTTTGGCAAAATTGCCAATTTTTGGTTTTGGTGTCACTATTCACCTCATTGGTCAACAAAAATGTTGACTTTTGGATAGAAAATAGGTGTATTGGTTTTAACACCCCAAACATACCACATTTTGTATTTAAAACTTGTTGGTATTGGTTGCCAATACCATTTCTGAGCTTAATGCTAGTTGAACAAAATTTTTAGATTTGGTGCTTCATTTTTACTGTTCCATTTGTTATTTTTACTGTGGGAATTTGAGGAAATGGTAAACATGAAAGTTGTTCCTTATTCTGTCTATTTAAATTTCCTTTTTTGAATCACTCCATTTGGAGTTTTGTAGCTCAAGTTATGGCCAAAATAAGTTTATCGCTCACGCAATCGCTCATGCCGCACTTTTGGGTTTTGGCAGATTTTGGTCCAACTTTGGTCAGTAATTTGATTAAGTTAAGTTCATAATTTGGCCTAACTTTCTTCATATGAAATGTTCTACCATACCTTAGGTTTCCATCGGTTCAAGAATCGCCCAAATCCGAGTTTTCTAGAGGGAGTTATAGTCATCCAAATATTACTGTTCAAATGTAAATCTGCAGAGTTGCAGGTTTGATAACTTAATTTTGCCCAATCATTTGAATGGGTTAATGGCATAATTTGGGATGATGTTCTTCATGAAAGTTGTTTGTCTATATCATATCTTGTTGCTGTAAAATGTTCAGGTCAATTAACCATATCTACAGTGAGTTACGGCCAAATGAGCGATTCTTATTCATTTGGTCATTTCTGCAGTCTTTGTTGCAGGGTATCCGGATTGGGGCCAACTTTTGGTCCTCTTGCTTTAGTCTTTTGGGTATGGTTTCTTCAGCAAAAATGTGCCATTATAAGCCTAGTTTCATGTCCAATTGGCCAAACACCAATTGGACCAACACAGCCAAAGATATGGCAGTCCAAGTTGGTGGAATCACGCCTCTCCTCTGGTTACCCTAGGCACTGCCAATTCAGTTTGCATCACTATAAATCTCTTCAAATTATGGTGAACTTACCTCAAATGGTCACTAATTGACCCTTATAAGGTTCACTTACCACTTCATAAGCCAAATCCAAATTTCACTCTCCAAAACCCTAGTTTCCCATTGTGATTCACACTAGTTACCCTAGTTAATACACTAACTCATTATCCATGTATATAAATACCTTAAACATCATATTTAGTCCACTCTAAGTCCATCCAAACAATCAATCCTATTCCTTCCTTAGGGCAACCGAAATTCATGGTATAGATACACATGAGTTTAGTCCATTTAATTTACAATTTCATACTAAGTTCAAGTCCTTAACATAGAAATAAAGAAATATTTGTAAAAGTAAGCACTAACCTCTTGTAGGCAGATTTTTTCCAACTCAAAACTTCACTTTCCTTCACTTTCTAGGCTGCCAAACACTTCCCAAGAGGTAGAGACAAGCTTTTAGTGAAGGGACTTAGGGATTTATAGTGCAAATTCATGGGAAAATGGAAGTAATTAAAGAAAACTTCCATGGAGGGTTATGGAGGAGAGGATCACGTTTTGAAGAAGAAGATGGCTGCTTGTTTTTGGTCTTCCTTGGTCTTTATTTATCTCTTTTATTAATTAGTCAAATGGTTACTTAATTGTGATTAGTGGACAATTTTAAATGACCTCATAATATGTCATAATTGGCATTTTATTGTATTTTCTTTTCTTTTCTCTTCTACTAACTTCAAATTAATTTTTCATCAACATTAATTCATATTTTATGTCATAATAATTATTTACTCAACTGGACAAGTTGGCCAAAAATCGTCTCTGAAGGCGAAATGACCAAAACGCCCTCCGTTTGGCTTAACGGGTCAAAATTGTCTGTACCGATTGAAAAATTTTTCTAAATATTTTCTTGGCATTCTAATGCCATAGAAACCTCAATGACCCTTC
Organism: Hevea brasiliensis; assembly: GCF_030052815.1. NCBI lineage: Eukaryota > Viridiplantae > Streptophyta > Magnoliopsida > Malpighiales > Euphorbiaceae > Hevea > Hevea brasiliensis. The sequence goes on along the minus strand of NW_026614907.1, from coordinate 39,624 downwards.
TCTGGAGTCCCAAAAATTATTTTATAATTTTCCCTGTCTAGGGCTCTTCGTTGCGAAGCAACTTTCCTCTGAGGTTACCTCGCTAGGGCACCGGCTCGTTTAACTTGGTTGTATTTTATTTCTAAATTTTTTTTACTAAATTTTTCTTATTAATATTTGAGTTAATTATGGTTCCTGACTTTAGTTTAAATATTTTTCCGGACGTTCTAGCTGTTCGGATAGACACCGGTCACCGGAACAGTAGAATGTACGGAGTTGCTACCGGGAGGATGTTACAACTCTTCCCCTCTAACTTAAATTTCGTCCTCAAAATTTACCCAATGTAAATAGCCAAGGAGCTACTACCTCTTTATTTCTTCACCTTTTCGTGATATCCTACTTCACTTTCTCGTTAGTCTCAATCCTATCCTCAAACAGTTATGTACTCATCCTTTTTCATCTTAAATACAGTCTCCTTCTCATCTCCATTCGCTATCTCATTGTCTCTTCACTCTCTTGTTCCATATCTTAACCTAAAATAAAGAGGAAATACAGATCTGCTATAGTGTCACCTCGACTCTTATGAATACAATGCATGATATGCAACCTATCTAGGTCCAGAAACGCCTAAACCGTGCTCTAATACCACTAAATGTGACACCCCTTACCCGACTACAGTGTAGCCGAGCAAGTTATGCCACTCAGTGTGCCGAGCACTCTATTTTATCTTAATTCATTTATATTCTTCCTTTTTAATATAACTTGTGAAAAATAATTTATTTAAGCCTTTTGTCGAAATTATAATTTATTTGAGGTTCCGAAAATTTTATAGAAAATCCGGCAGAGTACCGGCTAAAAATGGAGAAAACCGTTCTTCAGAACCTGTGAAAAATACTTCCTATATTCTTATTCATTCATCTCAACTCCATTTATCAAAATCTCAATATTTTTCAACCATTCATTTCTCAATCATTCATCTCATTTGATCCATTTGCATCACATCAATTTACAATAATTTCTTAACAATTCCTCTATTTGTCCTTCATTCATTTCACATCATCATTAGACTCAAATCATAAATAAATTCTCACATGTGATTTATAATCACAAATTACAAGTACTTACATTAATACAAAATTATATTACATTTGTTTCAAATACACATGATAAAATAAGAGTTTAATTACAAAATTTACAAAAGACATAAAATACAAAATGGGACCTAGTGTCCTACAAATGCACTATTGTCTGTGAGGTGACACGGACACTATGCAGAACTGTGAACGACCTTACCCAATCTGTGGTTTACTGGGCGCTCTGTCCAATTCTTCAAGATCCTACAGCGTAAAAGCGGCGCTAAGCATAAAGCTTAGTGCTGCCAATAATACAAGAAAATATAATATGCAAATAAAAATAATAATTTCCTTGCTATTGTGTTCATAAGAAATGAATAATTACTAACTTATTGTTTAGTTGAGGGCTAATCATGTTTTATGATATTAACTTCTTCATGCATTTCGTTAATTATTTTCTTCATGATCTTGAGCTTCTTTGTATTTTTGTAATCATTCCTGATTCTTAATTTTCGTATTTTCTTTAATAATCAGTTCAATCACAGTTATACTTTTCCATTCATTTAGTTGCCCAAGTAACCTATACTGGATGACTGGACTGGATAACGGGTCGTTGGCACTGGACACCGTGGTGCCTCGGGCCATCATACCATGGGACACAGAACGTCAACTACGTATGCTGTCAGTATGGCTAAAAAGCCATGATATCACATAATCGGCATAAAAACCATGAATACGGGCATAAAAGCCATGGATACGGGCATAAAGCCATGAATACAGGCATAAAGCCTTTCCTTTCGCAGTACTGCTAAAACAATACCCTATTGGCATGCCAAACTATCCAAACCAATCACATTAGGCCTACTAGGGCATTTTGCATTTTTAAGTTTCACAATTTTTGAATTTCAAGTTTTCATGACACTATTCATTTCATTAGTCAACTAAAATGTTGACTTTTGCATAAACAATAGGTACATTGGTTTTAATACTCCCAACATACCACATTTTGCATTCAAAACTTGTTAGTTTTGGTCACTTTCTCAAAGCTTAGGTCATTTTGGCAAAATTGCCAATTTTTGGTTTTGGTGTCACTATTCACCTCATTGGTCAACAAAAATGTTGACTTTTGGATAGAAAATAGGTGTATTGGTTTTAACACCCCAAACATACCACATTTTGTATTTAAAACTTGTTGGTATTGGTTGCCAATACCATTTCTGAGCTTAATGCTAGTTGAACAAAATTTTCAGATTTGGTGCTTCATTTTTACTGTTCCATTTGTTATTTTTACTGTGGGAATTTGAGGAAATGGTAAACATGAAAGTTGTTCCTTATTCTGTCTATTTAAATTTCCTTTTTTGAATCACTCCATTTGGAGTTTTGTAGCTCAAGTTATGGCCAAAATAAGTTTCTCGTTCACGCAATCGCTCATGCTGCACTTTTGGGTTTTGGCAGATTTTGGTCCAACTTTGGTCAGTAATTTGATTAAGTTAAGTTCATAATTTGGCCTAACTTTCTTCATATGAAATGTTCTACCATACCTTAGGTTTCCATCGGTTCAAGAATCGCCCAAATCCGAGTTTTCTAGAGGGAGTTATAGTCATCCAAATATTACTGTTCAAATGTAAATCTGCAGAGTTGCAGGTTTGATAACTTAATTTTGCCCAATCATTTGAATGGGTTAATGGCATAATTTGGGATGATGTTCTTCATGAAAGTTGTTTGTCTATATCATATCTTGTTGCTGTAAAAAGTTCAGGTCAATTAACCATATCTACAGTGAGTTACGGCCAAATGAACAGTTACTATTCATTTGGTCATTTCTGCAGGTGCTGTTGCAGGGTATCCGGATTGGGGCCAACTTTTGGTCCTCTTGCTTTAGTCTTTTGGGTATGGTTTCTTCAGCAAAAATGTGCCATTATAAGCCTAGTTTCATGTCCAATTGGCCAAACACCAATTGGACCAACACAGCCAAAGATATGGCAGTCCAAGTTGGCTGGAATCACAGCCTCCCTACTGGTTACCCTAGGCAGCCTGCCAATTCAGTTTGCATCACTATAAATCTCTTCAAATTATGGTGAACTTACCTCAAATGGTCACTAATTGACCCTTATAAGGTTCACTTACCACTTCATAAGCCAAATCCAAATTTCACTCTCCAAAACCCTAGTTTCCCATTGTGATTCACACTAGTTACCCTAGTTAATACACTAACTCATTATCCATGTATATAAATACCTTAAACATCATATTTAGTCCACTCTAAGTCCATCCAAACAATCAATCCTATTCCTTCCTTAGGGCAACCGAAATTCATGGTATAGATACACATGAGTTTAGTCCATTTAATTTACAATTTCATACTAAGTTCAAGTCCTTAACATAGAAATAAAGAAATATTTGTAAAAGTAAGCACTAACCTCTTGTAGGCAGATTTTTTCCAACTCAAAACTTCACTTTCCTTCACTTTCTAGGCTGCCAAACACTTCCCAAGAGGTAGAGACAAGCTTTTAGTGAAGGGACTTAGGGATTTATAGTGCAAATTCATGGGAAAATGGAAGTAATTAAAGAAAACTTCCATGGAGGGTTATGGAGGAGAGGATCACGTTTTGAAGAAGAAGATGGCTGCTTGTTTTTGGTCTTCCTTGGTCTTTATTTATCTCTTTTATTAATTAGTCAAATGGTTACTTAATTGTGATTAGTGGACAATTTTAAATGACCTCATAATATGTCATAATTGGCATTTTATTGTATTTTCTTTTCTTTTCTCTTCTACTAACTTCAAATTAATTTTTCATCAACATTAATTCATATTTTATGTCATAATAATTATTTACTCAACTGGACAAGTCGGCCAAAAATCGTCTCTGAAGGCGAAATGACCAAAATGCCCTCCGTTTGGCTTAACGGGTCAAAATTGTCTGTACCGATTGAAAAATTTTTCTAAATATTTTCTTGGCATTCTAATGCCATAGGAACCTCAATGACCCTTCTCTGGAGTCCCAAAAATTATTTTATAATTTTTCCCCCGGGTCTAGGGCTCCTCGTTGCGAGAACCGCAACTTTCCTCTGGGTTACCCCTCGCTAGGGCACCGGCTCGTTTAACTTGGTTGTATTTTATTTCTAAATTTTTTTTACTAAATTTTTCTTATTAATATTTGAGTTAATTATGGTTCCTGACTTTAGTTTAAATATTTTTCCGGACGTTCTAGCTGTTCGGACCGACACTGGTCACCGGAACAGTAGAATGTACGGAGTTGCTACCGGGAGGATGTTACAACTCTTCCCCTCTAACTTAAATTTCGTCCTCGAAATTTACCCAATGTAAATAGCCAAGGAGCTACTACCTCTTTATTTCTTCACCTTTTCATGTTATCCTACTTCACTTTCTCGTTAGTCTCAATCCTATCCTCAAACAGTTATGTACTCATCCTTTTTCATCTTAAATACAGTCTCCTTCTCATCTCCATTCGCTATCTCATTGTCTCTTCACTCTCTTATTCCATATCTTAACCTAAAATAAAGAGGAAATACAGATCTGCAATAGTGTCACCTCGACTCTTATGAATGCAATGCATGATATGCAACCTATCTAGGTCCAGAAACGCCTAAACCGTGCTCGATGCCACTAAATGTGACACCTTACCCGACTACAGCAGTGAGCAAGTTATGCCACTCAAGGTGCCGAGCACTCTATTTTATCTTAATTCATTTATATTCTTCCTTTTTAATATAACTTATGAAAAATAATTTATTTAAGCCTTTTGTCGAAATTATAATTTATTTGAGGTTCCGAAAATTTTATAGAAAATCCGGCAGAGTACCGGCTAAAAATGGAGAAAACCATTCTTCGGAACCTGTGAAAAATACTTCCTATATTCTTATTCATTCATCTCAACTCCATTTATCAAAATCTCAATATTTTTCAACCATTCATTTCTCAATCATTCATCTCATTTGATCCATTTGCATCACATCAATTTACAACAATTTCTTAACAATTCCTCTATTTGTCCTTCATTCATTTCACATCATCATTAGACTCAAATCATAAATAAATTCTCACATGTGATTTATAATCACAAATTACAAGTACTTACATTAATACAAAATTATATTACATTTGTTTCAAATACACATGATAAAATAAGAGTTTAATTACAAAATTTACAAAAAACATAAAATACAAAATGGGACCTAGTGTCCTACCAATGCACTGTTGTCTGTGAGGTGTGAAGGAACGGAAGCGTGAAAAACACAAGATTATACCATTGAATTCAAAAATTTTCACCTAGGGTCACATGCACCATGCAAGATTTATTTTTATCTATTTGATTTCAATAATAAACAACATATTAAAACTCTTTTAATATGTTTTTGGATCTGTATTTGCCATTTAAGATTTTAAAATTAATCAGATTAATTTTAGAACCCTAAATGAAATCAATAACGATTACACTAACCTCTTGATGTCTTTGCAGTAATGTCTGCCTTTGAGATTCGTCTTGGACACGGATGTTGTCCTCTAGCTTGTCCACACCAAGAACACCTATGGCAGCCCTTGAACAACTTCTAAAGCTTTTTCTATTAATTAGAAAATCAAGTTCTGCCTTTTAAGAGATTAAAGATGTAAACAGGACACTAGAAACAATTTCTAGCGTTCTTAATTCAAGAGATTGATGGCTAATCTCTTTGAATTGATGAGAGATGAAGAGAAATAGCTGGAGAGGCTCAAAGTGGCGTGACATATGAGAGGAGAGGCTGCTGGTTATGTTTTCTTTTCATAACCCCACTTAAATAGCTAGGTTAACACATTAAACCCTAGCCACATGTCACCTTTTGATTAGCTCTAGGTTTAAGTGACCCAATCACATTGTGCCAAGTGTCAAACCTATATTTAATCTTGATTTTAATCATCTTACATGATTAAAAATATTTGGCAAGCTTATGTGTTATGCCATGTGTCACCATCTCATGGTGACACGTGTCACAATCGTGAAATGACCAAAATGCCCTCGTGTCTTAATTTTGAGTTCTTAACCCGAAATAATTATTTTCTTCTTCTAATTAATTTATATCAAATATAAATTAATTAATTAATCTCTATTAATTAATTTCTCATCAATTAAATTCATATTTAAACACTTTAAATAGAAATTTAATTTATACTACACATCCAATAATCTAGATTTGGTTTCAAGTCATGCTAGGGACTTTGCAATTTAATTGCAAACCAAACCTATTTAATTAATCAATTAAACTCTTTAATTAATTAATTAAATCATATTTAAATAGGTGATAACTTGTGTATGTGTGTGACTTACTAGGCTCATCACTAATTGGCAATGAGACATGATATCAACTCTTAATATCATCAGAACTCTTTCTTACCATAAATGATTTCTCTAAATCATTTTATGAACCTCATAGACCATGGTTAACACCTAGCATAGCATGCCATGGCCACCCAATTAGTAATAAGATTTACCTTAAATGAACCTATAATCATATGTTACCATGCACTAGAATCTCTCGTTACAAAATCCCAACTCAAGCCGAGTCATGGTTTATGTCAAACTCCATTTGCTATGAATATTATGTTCTCTTTTAATTCCAGTTCTTGATTAAAAGATTTTTCTCATCGTAAACTCTTTCAATAAATCTATCTGTCTGGCCAGAACTTGAAACATCAAGAACAATTAAATGAACATAGGATTTTAACTCTATTTACTTAGAGGAACAGATTCCATCTTGATCAACACCTACCTCCATATATAACTAGTAGGAGCCAACAGATGCCCATATACCCATACAGTACAAGTATGAAAGCGATCAAACTCAAACTACCTATATACAAGATAATCTGTGCTATCTCAGTCTAAAGATTATATGCATCGATATGATTTATGACAAAACATTGACAAGAGTAAACTCCATGTGCTTGTCATAAGTGTCACCGGTTCGCCTACTTATCATGTATAAGTGCCTATCATGTTTGTTATATGGCATGAGACTCACCATTCCATCTTATTTATATCTCATATAAATAACTTGGGAACAAACATGAATACAATCTTTCTGGATAAGTCATGTCCTTATTATGAAGTATCCTTGATTGTGAACCTATTTATGATACTTTGTGCTAGAAATATTGTCACTCATATTCTTAACAACTTAAGAATAATATTTCTAACAAAATATCAATGGACCTTTTCTATTACACATAAATATATTATGTAAACGGAAAAGTGGAAATGCCTTTTATTATTAAAAATATGTACAAGATACATACTAAATGATATGCTCTAGGCATACTACTAACAATCTCCCACTAGCTCTAGAGCCATTCATTACAATATCTTAGACCCATCTTCTCAAGATGTCGGTCTAATCGAGCTTGTGACAAAGGCTTAGTGAATGAATCACCGGATTTTCAATGATGTTATTTTTCTGCATGGCTATATCGCTTGCCCAACTATATATCCGATAATGTGGTAGTGCCTTTCTATGTGTTTGGATTTTGGGTGAGACCTTAGTTCCTTAGTCAGATGATCGCTCCATTGTTGTCACAGTGTAATGGAACCTTGACTCAATGGAAGGAACCATTGTAAGTTCTGTCACAAACTTCTTTATCCAACGACTTCTTTGCAAAGATCTCGATGCAAAGAATATACTCACCTCGTAGTGGAATCTGCAATGTGCTCGCTTTGGAACTCTTCCAACCGATCGCACCTCCATTACAAATGAACACATATCCAGAGGTAGACTTTCTATCATCGATATCTGATTGGAAATCAGAATCAGTATAACCATCCAATTGCAAGTCTCCACCTCCATAAATCAAGAATAAATCCTTAGTTCTTCTCAAGTACTTAAGGATATTCTTGACTATCCATGTTCCAAACTCGATTGGATTGATACCGCTAGTCAAACTAATAAAGATATGTGATATCCTACCTAGTACACAACATTGCATACATTAAACTTCCAATAGCCGAAGCATATGGAATCCTGGCCATCTTATCTCTTTCTTTAGGTGTCTTTGGAGACATCTCTTTAGAAAGGTGGATACCATGTCTCACTGGTAACAATCCTCTCTTGGAATCAAGCATGTTAAACCTCTTTAACACCTTTTCCAAGTATAGACTTTGGGATAAACCAATTATTCTTTTCGCTCTATCTCTATAGATGAGAATCCCAAGAATATAGGTTGCCTCCCCTAAGTCTTTCATGGAGAATGTATTTGACAACCATACCTTTATAGTCGTCAACATACCTGTATCATTATCCATCAACAGTATGTCATCCACATATAAGACAAGGAAAGTGATAGCACTGTCACTAACCTTTCTTATATACACATGGCTCATCCTCATTTTTGATAAAACCAAAAAATTTAATGGCTTCATCAAAACGGATGTTCCAACTCCTCGAAGCTTGTTTCAACCCATAAATGGATCGCTTTAGCTTGCATACTTTGGAACCATCTTGGGATTCAAATCCCCTAGGTTGTTCCATGAAAATGTTTTCTTCAATGTATCCATTGAGAAAAGTTGTTTTGACATCCATCTGCCAAATCTCATAATCATAGTATGAATCTATTTCTAATAAAATCCTAATAGATTTAAGCTTGGCAACAAAGCAGAAAGTCTCCTCATAGTCTATTCCTTGCCTTTGGCGAAACCCTTTCGCTACTAGCCTTGCCTTATAGGTCTCTACCTTTCCATCAGAACCAATTTTCTTCTTGAAAACCCATTTGTTTCCTATAGGTACAATACCTTCAGGTGGGTCAACAAGATCCCAAACTTGATTCTTATACATGTAATCAATCTCGGATTTCATAGCATCAATCCATTTTGAAGAGTCTATATCTGATATAGCTTCTTCATAGGTAAGTGGATCATCTCCATGATCTACTTCTTCATGAGTAGACAACTCTTGTTCTTCTTCATGAAGAAAACCATATCTCACTGGTGGGTGAGATACCTTGGTTGTTCTACGAGGAACAGCTGTAGATGTTTCATCAATGGGTATAGGTTGACTAGATGGATCTATATCCATCTGATCTGTTGGTTGGTCAGAATTCTCCAATTCTAACTCTATTTGCCTTCCTTTGCCTCCTTCTTGAACAAACTGTTGTTCAAGAAATGTGGCATCTCTACTTATCACAACCTTTTGTGAAGTAGGCAAATAAAAATAATATCCAAAACTATCTTTTGGATATCCAACAAATTGACCTCAATTTATCAGTGTTCAGCTTTTGATATAAGCTGGACAACCCCAAATCTTAACATGCTTAAGACTTGGTTTTCTTCCATGCCATATCTCATAAGGTGTGGAAGAAACTGATTTTGATGGAATCCTATTCAGAATATATAAAGCTGATTCTAATGCAAATCCCCAAAAGAAGATTGGCATATCAGTATAGCTCATCATACTACGTATCATATCCAATAAGGTACGATTTCTCCTTTCAGATACACCATTCAGCTGTGGCGTTCCTGGAGGAGTCAGCTGAGAAACAATGCCATGCCCTCTCAAGTATTCATCAAATTCAGTACTCAAATATTCACCTCCACGATCTGATCGAAGAGCTTTAATATTCTTTCCTGTTTGATTTTCTACTTCAAATTTAAATTCTTTGAACTTTTCAAAAGATTCATGTTTGTATTTCATCAAATACAAATACCCAAACCTTGATTTATCATCAGTAAAGGTAATAAAATAATAAAAACCCCCTCTAGCCATTTCTTTAAATGGACCACATACATCACTATGTATTAGCTCCAAAATATTTTCAGCTCTTAGCCCCTGTCCAACAAAGGGTGATCTAGTCATTTTGCCCTGAAGGCAAGATTCATAAATTGGAGTAGGCTCAGAGCCCAATGAGGATAGAATCCCCATTTTCTCCAGTTTTTGCAATCCTATCTTCTGCAACATGACATAACCTTAAGTGCCAAATATATTTTGAACTTGAGTTGGTTTTCACCATGGCATTGCATTCATTTAGATTGCTATACTCTTGCCAGTGGAAACACTTTCTTACTGGCAATGGAAACACTTTCCTGCTGGCAGTGGAAATACTTTCCTTTGCCTTTGTCAGCTTTGGTCTTTCTTTCTTATTTAGCTATTTTCTTAGAAGGACTAGGAATCTGAGGTTTCTTTTTCTTATTGCCCTTCTTCTTGTTGGACTTTTCAGCCGAAGAAGATGCAACCAAAGCCACCTCTTTTCCTTTATTGCCTGGCATATTCTTTTGGGCAATAACTAGCATGTTGAGTAAACCAGCTAAGGTGCATTCCTGTTGAGTCATATGGAAATTTGTCACAAAATTCCAAAAGACTCGGGAAGGGATTGAAGGATCAAATCTGTCAGTAGTTGGAAATCCATGTTGAAGTCAAGATGTTCCAACTGCTCAATTAGCCGAATCATCTTGTGTACATGATCCCCAACATTCTATCCCTCAGACATCCTTATACGGAATAGTTGTCTAGATATCTCATACCTAGCATTCCTGCTGTGCTCACCATACAACTCTTGTAGGTGAAGGAGGATCTCACTCGCACTCAACATGTTCTCATGCTGCTTTTTTAACTCATTACTCATAGAAGCAAGCATGTAACACTTAGCTCTCATATCATGCTCCTTCCACTTGTCCAAAGTTTCATGTTCCTCTTGTGTGGCCTCCGGAGGTAAGGGACCAGAACATTTGAATATAGAACATATCCTATATGTTCAAGGTTCAGACAAGTTTCAAATTTCTTAGCCAATCGCATGATGATTAGGTCCTATCAACTGTTGTGATCAAGTATGCTTGCAAGGATATTGGATGGTGGTGGTTGTTTTGTGCTCATTTTATCGTAAAATTAACTACGTAAAATAACTGATTAATTAGTAAATGTATCATGTATTTAACCAAAATGATTATTGTCTTTAAATCAAATTGGTCATCCCACAAACTTAGCGAATCCTACACTTCCAAAGTAGAAAACGGAAAACCTAGGTGGATGTATTTCTAGTTGGTGATTGAATTCTTATAATTCTATTGATCATCCTCGTACATCCATTATTGGAATTACAATAAACTATAAGTGAGCAACTCCTTGCCCATCACATCTCATGTGAGGTTCAACTTTTTTACTAGCCCCTAATGCTCAAAATCTCGGTACATCCAATATTGACTTATCTTGCATTAGTTAAGTTGATCCCATTGAGCCAGTAATTATGCAAATAATTTTAATGTCCTCAGGTACATCCAATATTGGCCACCAAAACATTTACATATTTACAACATCTCATGCTTAACAATTATTCTTAAGAAAATCTCTTAAATTAATTGCATCTCATGCAACTTTTTAAAATTTCTTAAAATAATTGCCCCAATGGAGGGCTTATGTTATAATTACTTTAATTATAGCATTTCCAACTTAATCATTTGTTTGGAAGATTTTATAGCCATCCTAATTACTATTAAGGTCTCACTTTGCACATTATCCATTTAGCATGCATATATCATATAATTGCATACATTCCCATACATCTCATGCATTCATGGATAAGCGAGAATATGGTATGATCATGGACTTTCTAAGGGATTCAATTCGAGCCACCAAGAATTGAATCAGGGCATTCCTAGGTGCATTTCATTCATTCATTTTACAAGAGTTGCTGAAGGAGTACATAATCAACACTTGATCTTGAATTCCTCCCACTGGTCCCACCAATGCTCTTGACCTCCTTGAACTTCTTGCAATCCAATATTACATAGTAATCCTTGGCATACCAAGGCGAATTTACAAGAACTTAAATAAATGAAAATACAACCCAAAAATATTATAAACTTAATAATACATGCCCAAAATAAATTAAAATAAATTAATTAATTTACAATCCCAAAGAAACATAAAAGAAATAAATCCAATCACATTGGTCTTTTATAGTCCATGATCATCCATCATGCATATCACTATTTAACAATTAAATAAAACATACATTCTTAAATTAAATTGAATATCTCATATTCAACTTAAAATTCAGATTTGAATATGATTCAAATAAATTTAAAAATTCAGATTTGAATCTCATTCAAACAAATTTAAAAATTCAGATTTGAATCACATTCAAACAACTTCAAAAATTCAGATTTGAGTCACATTCAAACATTTTTTAAAAAATCAGATTTGAATCACATTCAAATATTTTTTAAAAATCAGATCTGAATTTTATTGAATCAATTTTATAAAATCAGATTTAAATATGATTCAAACAACTTTAAAAATTCAGATTTGAATCTCAGTCTAACAACTTTTAAAATTCAGAGTTGTATCACATTCAAACATTTTTTTTAAAATTCTGATTTGAATCATAATTTAATTGTATGATTACAACAACTAATTAAACACTTTAATTAGTCAACGAATAGGCCTTAGATCATACAACAATTGCAGAATTAAAAGCCAAACCTTGAATCACCCATGGAACCATTTTTGCCGCCACCAATGGTGGCTTCTCCATGTGTGACGCCACATCTCATGATCCAACCAGCAATGAATCTCTTGATCTCATGATCAAACACACAATTAAATTATATAATCAACAATCTAAATGGCAAATATAGTGGCTCTGATACCAATTGAAGGAACGGAAGCGTGAAAAACACAAGATTATACCATTGAATTCAAAAATTTTCACCTAGGTCACATGCACCATGCAAGATTTATTTTTATCTATTTGATTTCAATAATAAACAACATATTAAAACTCTTTTAATATGTTTTTGGATCTGTATTTGCCATTTAAGATTTTAAAATTAATCAGATTAATTTTAGAACCCTAGATTAAATCAAGAACGATTACACTAACCTCTTGATGTGTCATAGCGTGTTCGCGCTTTGAGATTCGTCTTCACGACCCCAGATGTTGTCCCTCTAGCTTGTCCACACCAAGAACACCTATGGCAGCCCTTGAACAACTTCTAAAGCTTTTTCTATTAATTAGAAAATCAAGTTCTGCCTTTTAAGAGATTAAAGATGTAAACAGGACACTAGAAACAATTTCTAGCGTTCTTAATTCAAGAGATTGATGGCTAATCTCTTTGAATTGATGAGAGATGAAGAGAAATAGCTGGAGAGGCTCAAAGTGGCCTGACATATGAGAGGAGAGGCTGCTGGTTATGTTTTCTTTTCATAACCCCACTTAAATAGCTAGGTTAACACATTAAACCCTAGCCACATGTCACCTTTTGATTAGCTCTAGGTTTAAGTGACCCAATCACATTGTGCCAAGTGTCAATCCTATATTTAATCTTGATTTTAATCATCTTACATGAATAAAAATATTTGGCAAGCTTATGTGTTATGCTATGTGTCACCATCTCATGGTGACACGTGTCACACTGTGAAATGACCAAAATGCCCCTGTGTCTTAATTTTGAGTTCTTAACCCAAAATAATTATTTTCTTCTTCTAATTAATTTATATCAAATATAAATTAATTAATTAATCTCTATTAATTAATTTCTCATCAATTAAATTCATATTTAAACACTTTAAATAGAAATTTAATTTATACTACACATCCAATAATCTAGATTTGGTTTCAAGTCATGCTAGGGACTTTGCAATTTAATTGCAAACCAAACCTATTTAATTAATCAATTAAACTCTTTAATTAATTAATTAAATCATATTTAAATAGGTGATAACTTGTGTATGTGTGTGACTTACTAGGCTCATCACTAATTGGCAATGAGACATGATATCAACTCTTAATATCATCAGAACTCTTTCTTACCATAAATGATTTCTCTAAATCATTTTATGAACCTCATAGACCATGGTTAACACCTAGCATAGCATGCCATGGCCACCCAATTAGTAATAAGATTTACCTTAAATGAACCTATAATCATATGTTACCATGCACTAGAATCTCTCTGTTACAAAATCCCAACTCCACCTGGAGTCATGGTTTATGTCAAACTCCATTTGCTATGAATATTATGTTCTCTTTTAATTCCAGTTCTTGATTAAAAGATTTTTCTCATCAGAAACTCTTTTCTGAATAAATCTATCTGTCCTGGCCAGGAACTTGAAACATCAAGAACAATTAAATGAACATAGGATTTTAACTCTATTTACTTAGAGGAACAGATTCCATCTTGATCAACACCTACCTCCATATATAACTAGTAGGAGCCAACAGATGCCCATATACCCATACACAGTACAAGTATGAAAGCAGTATCAAACTCAAACTACCTATATACAAGATAACTGTGCTATCTCAGGTCTAAAGATTATATGCACTGATATGATTTATGACAAAACATTGACAAGAGTAAACTCCATGTGCTTGTCATAAGTGTCACTGGTTCAGCCTACTTATCATGTATAAGTGCCTATCATGTTTGTTATATGGCATGAGACTCACCATTCCATCTTATTTATATCTCATATAAATAACTTGGGAACAAGCATGAATACAATCTTTCTGGATAAGTCATGTCCTTATTATGAAGTATCCTTGATTGTGAACCTATTTATGATACTTTGTGCTAGAAATATTGTCACTCATATTCTTAACAACTTAAGAATAATATTTCTAACAAAATATCAATGGACCTTTTCTATTACACATAAATATATTATGTAAACGGAAAAGTGGAAATGCCTTTTATTATTAAAAATATGTACAAGATACATACTAAATGATATGCTCTAGGGCATACTACTAACAAGGTGACACGGACACTATGCAGAACTGTGAACGACCTTACCCAATCTGTGGTTTACTGGGCGCTCTGTCCAATTCTTCAAGACTCTACAGTAAAGCGCTAAGCATAAAGCTTAGTGCTGCCAATAATACAAGAAAATATAATATGCAAATAAAAATAATAATTTCCTTGCTATTGTGTTCATAAGAAATGAATAATTACTAACTTATTGTTTAGTTGAGGGCTAATCATGTTTTATGATATTAACTTCTTCATGCATTTCGTTAATTATTTTCTTCATGATCTTGAGCTTCTTTGTATTTTTGTAATCATTCCTGATTCTTAATTTTCGTATTTTCTTTAATAATCAGTTCAATCACAGTTATACTTTTCCATTCATTTGGTTGCCCAAGTAACCTATCCGATGATCGGATCGATAACGGGTCGCTGGCACCGACACCGTGGTGCCTCGGGCCATCATACCATGGGACACGTAACGCCAACTACGTCTTTGTCGATGGCTAAAAAGCCATGATATCACATAATCGCATAAAAACCATGAATACGGGCATAAAAGCCATGGATACGCATAAAGCCATGAATACAGCATAAAGCCTTTCCTTTCGCAGATCGCTAAAACAATACCCTATTGGCATGCCAAACTATCCAAACCAATCACATTAGGCCTACTAGGCATTTTGCATTTTAAGTTTCACAATTTTGAATTTCAAGTTTTCATGACACTATTCATTTCATTAGTCAACTAAAATGTTGACTTTTGCATAAACAATAGGTACATTGGTTTTAATACTCCCAACATACCACATTTTGCAATCAAAACTTGTTAGTTTTGGTCACTTTCTCAAAGCTTAGGTCATTTTGGCAAAATTGCCAATTTTTGGTTTTGGTGTCACTATTCACCTCATTGGTCAACAAAAATGTTGACTTTTGGATAGAAAATAGGTGTATTGGTTTTAACACCCCAAACATACCACATTTTGTATTTAAAACTTGTTGGTATTGGTTGCCAATACCATTTCTGAGCTTAATGCTAGTTGAACAAAATTTTTAGATTTGGTGCTTCATTTTTACTGTTCCATTTGTTATTTTTACAGTGGGAATTTGAGGAAATGGTAAACATGAAAGTTGTTCCTTATTCTGTCTAGTTGAATTTCCTTTTTTGAATCACTTCATTTGGAGTTTTGTAGCTCAAGTTATGGCCAAAATAATTTATCGTTCACGTAATCGCTCATGCTACACTTTTGGGTTTTGGCAGATTTTGGTCCAACTTTGGTCAGTAATTTGATTAAGTTAAGTTCATAATTTGGCCTAACTTTCTTCATATGAAATGTTCTACCATACCTTAGGTTTCCATCGGTTTAAGAATCGCCTAAATCTGAGTTTTCTAGAGGGAGTTATAGTCATCCAAACATTACTGTTCAAATGTAAATCTGCAGAGTTGCAGGTTTGATAACTTAACTTTGCCCAATCATTTGAATGGGTTACTGGCATAATTTGGAATGATGTTCTTCATGAAAGTTGTTTGTCTATATCATATCTTGTTGCTGTAAAAATTTCAGGTCAATTGAGCATATCTAAAGTGAGTTATGGCCAAATGAACAGTTACTGTTCATTTGGTCATTTCTGCAGGTGCTGTTGCAGGGTATCCGGATTGGGGCCAACTTTTGGTCCTCCTGCTTTAGTCTTTTGGGTATGGTTTCTTCAGCAAAAATGTGCCATTATAAGCCTAGTTTCATGTCCAATTGGCCAAACACCAATTGGACCAACACAGCCAAAGATATGGCAGTCCAAGTGGGCTGGAATCACAGCCTCCCTCAGTTACCCTAGCGACTGCCAATTCAGTTTGCATCACTCTAAATCTCTTCAAATTATGGTGAACTTACCTCAAATGGTCACTAATTGACCCTTATAAGGTTCACTTACCACTTCGTAAGCCAAAACCAAATTTCACTCTCCAAAACCCTAGTTTCCCATTGTGATTCACACTAGTTACCCTAGTTAATACACTAACTCATTATCCATGTATATAAATACCTTAAACATCATATTTAGTCCACTCTAAGTCCATCAAAACAATCAATCCTATTCCTTCCTTAGGGCAGCCGAAATTCATAGTATAGATACACATGAGTTTAGTCCATTTAATTTACAATTTCATACTAAGTTCAAGTCCCTAACATAGAAATAAAGAAATATTTGTAAAAGTAAGCACTAACCTCTTGTAGGCAGATTTTTCCCAACTCAAAACTTCACTTTCCTTCACTTTCTAGGCTGCCAAACACTTCCCAAGAGGTAGAGACAAGCTTTTAGTGAAGGGACTTAGGGTTTTATAGTGCAAATTCATGGGAAAATGGAAGTAATTAAAGAAAACTTCCATGGAGGGTTATGGAGGATAGGATCACGTTTTGAAGAAGATGGCTGCTTGTTTTTGGTCTTCCTTGGTCTTTATTTATCTCTTTTATTAATTAGTCAAATGGTTACTTAATTGTGATTGGTGGACAATTTTAAATGACCTCATAATATGTCATAATTGGCATTTTATTGTATTTTCTTTTCTTTTCTCTTCTACTAACTTCAAATTAATTTTTCATCAACATTAATTCATATTTTATGTCATAATAATTATTTACTCAACTGGACAAGTCGGGAAAAAATCGTCTCTGAAGGCGAAATGACCAAAATGCCCTCCGTTTGGCTTAACGGGTCAAAATTGTCTGTACCGATTGAAAAATTTTTCTAAATATTTTCTTGGCATTCTAATGCCATAGGAACCTCAATGACCCTTCTCTGGAGTCCCAAAAATTATTTTATAATTTTTCCCCCGGGTCTAGGGCTCCTCGTTGCGAGAACCGCAACTTTCCTCTGGGTTACCCCTCGCTGGGGCACCGGCTCGTTTAACTTGGTTGTATTTTATTTCTAAATTTTTTTTACTAAATTTTTCTTATTAATATTTGAGTTAATTATGGTTCCTGACTTTAGTTTAAATATTTTTCCGGACGTTCTATTTTCGACCGATAATCGGTCACCTAATAAAGAGAATGTACGGAGTTGCTACGGGAGGATGTTACAACTCTTCCCCTCTAACTTAAATTTCGTCCTCGAAATTTACCCAATGTAAATAGCCAAGGAGCTACTACCTCTTTATTTCTTCACCTTTTCGTGTTATCCTACTTTACTTTCTCGTTAGTCTCAATCCTATCCTCAAACAGTTATGCACTCATCCTTTTTCATCTTAAATACAGTCTCCTTCTCATCTCCATTCGCTATCTCATTGTCTCTTCACTCTCTTATTCCATATCTTAACCTAAAATAAAGAGGAAATACAGATCTGCAATAGTGTCACCTCGACTCTTATGAATGCAATGCATGATATGCAACCTATCTAGGTCCAGAAACGCCTAAACCGTGCTCTGATACCACTAAATGTGACACCCCTTACCCGACTACAGTGTAGCCGAGCAAGTTATGCCACTCAGTGTGCCGAGCACTCTATTTTATCTTAATTCATTTATATTCTTCCTTTTTAATATAACTTGTGAAAAATAATTTATTTAAGCCTTTTATCGAAATTATAATTTATTTGAGGTTCCGAAAATTTTATAAAATATCCGGCAGAGTACCGGCTAAAAATGGAGAAAACCGTTCTTCGGAACCTGTGAAAAACACTTCCTATATTCTTATTCATTCATCTCAACTCCATTTATCAAAATCTCAATATTTTTCAACCATTCATTTCTCAATCATTCATCTCATTTGATCCATTTGCATCACATCAATTTACAACAATTTCTTAACAATTCCTCTATTTGTCCTTCATTCATTTCACATCATCATTAGACTCAAATCATAAATAAATTCTCACATGTGATTTATAATAACAAATTACAAGTACTTACATTAATACAAAATTATATTACATTTGTTTCAAATACACATGATAAAATAAGAGTTTAATTACAAAATTTACAAAAAACATAAAATACAAAATAGGACCTAGTATCCTACCAATGCACTGTAGTCCGTGAGGTGACACGGACACTATGCAGAACTGTGAACGGCCTTACCCAATCTATGGTTTACTGGGCCCTCTGTCCAATTCTTCAGTACCTACGTGTTGCAAAAGCGATGCGCTAAGCATAAAGCTTAGTGGTGCCAATAATACAAGAAAATATAATATGCAAATAAAAATAATAATTTCCTTGCTATTGTGTTCATAAGAAATGAATAATTACTAACTTATTGTTTAGTTGAGGGCTAATCATGTTTTATGATATTAACTTCTTCATGCATTTCGTTAATTATTTTCTTCATGATCTTGAGCTTCTTTGTATTTTTGTAATCATTCCTGATTCTTAATTTTCGTATTTTCTTTAATAATCAGTTCAATCACAGTTATACTTTTCCATTCATTTGGTTGCCCAAGTAACCTATACTGGACGACTGGACTGGATAACGGGTCGTTGGCACTGGACACCGCGGTGCCTCGGGCCGTCATACCATGGGACGCAGAACGTCAACCACGTATGCAGTCAGTATGGCTAAAAAGCCATGATATCACATAATCGGCATAAAAGCCATGAATACGGGCATAAAAGCCATGGATACGGGCATAAAGCCATGAATACAGGCATAAAGCCTTTCCTTTCGCAGTACTGCTAAAACAATACCCTATTGGCATGCCAAACTATCCAAACCAATCACATTAGGCCTACTAGGGCATTTTGCATTTTTAAGTTTCACAATTTTTGAATTTCAAGTTTTCATGTCACTATTCATTTCATTAGTCAACTAAAATGTTGACTTTTGCATAAACAATAGGTACATTGGTTTTAATACTCCCAACATGTGACACCCCTTACCCGTGTACAGTATACCCGAGTAAGTATTGCCACACGGTGTACTGGCACATTCTAATATTCCTCAATTAATTTATATCATGCTTTTGAAGTTAATTTATGAAATATGATTTATTTTAACCATTTATCAAAAGTATTATTCATTTGAGGTTCCGAAGATTTTAAAGAAAATCCGGCGGAGTACCGGCTAAAAATGGAGAAATAGCTTCTTGAACTGTTAAAAACACTTACAATATTTGTATTCCATCATCTCAAACTCCAATATCCAAAATCTCAACAATATTTCTCAATTTCAATTCTCAATAATCTTTTCATTTCTCAAACATCCATTTCTCATATACAAGCGATAAATACATGCTCAAATTTTGCATTCATAGTCATAACTTTCATTATTTACATGAACATCAAAATATATTACATGAGTTCAAATACATATGAGAAAGTAAAAATCATACAAAATATCATAATGACAAAATGACACCTAGTGCCCTACCAATGCAATCGCAGTAGTGAGGTGACACGGACATCGTGCAGATCTACGAATGAACTCACCCATCTGCGGTCTCATCGGGCTCACGATCGGGATCTCTAGTACCTACGTGTGGCAAAAGCAACGCGCTAAGCAATAATGCTTAGTGGTGCAATAATATAATAGAAGAAAAATAGCAAGAAAATGAATGTTTATAGAATGTGTATGCTTTCTTTGTTTAGTATTGATATATTCATTGTTTTATTAACGTTGTTCACTTTTATTCCTTTAGTTGCCCCAAGTAACCTACACTAGATGACTGGATCGGATCGATAACGGGTAACCGGGTACCTAGTACTCGGGCCACACCATCGGCCACATATGCATCTCGGTGTAGCAGCTAACAAGGCAATGTCAGAATACATCGCACAAGGCCAAGTCTCAATACAAAGTCAGAATGGCTAAAAGCCATGAAATCACGGAATGGCATATTGCCATGTGCAGTACTGCTAACTGAACCCTATTGGCATGCCAACTATCCAAACCAATCTTGTTAGGTATACTAGGGC
Organism: Hevea brasiliensis; assembly: GCF_030052815.1. Lineage (NCBI taxonomy): Eukaryota > Viridiplantae > Streptophyta > Magnoliopsida > Malpighiales > Euphorbiaceae > Hevea > Hevea brasiliensis. The sequence goes on along the minus strand of NW_026614907.1, from coordinate 18,945 downwards.
ATTTGAAACTTTTAAATTCTTCAATTTGTGAATTTCAAATTTTTTTTGGTGTCACTATTCATCATTGGTCAACAAAAATGTTGACTTTTGGAATAAAAATGTGTACATCAACTTTGGCACTCCCAACATACCACATTTGGTGTTTAAAACTTGTTGGCATTAAGTGGTATTACCATTCCAAAGTGTAACTCAACACAAGCAGAATTTTCAGTTTTGGTGAGTCAACTTCACTGTTCCATTGGATACTGTTACTGTGGGAATTTGAAGAAATGTAAAGCATGAAAGTTGTTCCTTATTTTGTCTAGTTGAATTTCTTTTTTTGAATCACTCCATTTGGAGTTTTGTAGCTCCAGATATGGCCCAAAAACCCAAGCTGGCCGGATTGCCAATTCTGCAGAATTACCATATCTACAGTAACATAAACAGTAACTGCCACTGCCATTTGGGTTAGGTTCTGGCCATAATTTTGGGTAGGTTCCTTCATGAAAGTTGTTTTTCTATGTCTTAACTTGTTGCTGTAAAAATTTCAGGTCAATTGACCAAATCTACAGTGAGTTATGGCCAAATGAACAGTTACTGTTCATTTGGTCAATTCTGCAGAACCAGCTGTAGGGTATCCGGATTGGGGCCAAGTTTTGGTCCTCTTGCTTTGGTCTTTTGGGCATGGTTTCTTCAGAAAAAATGTGCCATTATAGGCCTAGTTTCATGTCCAATTAGCCAAACATCAATTGGACTAACACAGCCCAAGTTATGGCAGTGCAAAGGGACTGAATTTTCAGTCCTATCTTGTCCCTAGGCGATTTATACCTTGACTTTGCCATACCATTTTTCAGTCCAAATTGTGTTCAACATACCTCAAATGGTCACTTATTGACCATTAGATTGTTCTTTAACAGTTTAATAAACCAAGTCACATTTTCACCTTTCCAAACCCTAATATCCAAATCAATTTACTCATAACCTTAATTAGCATACTTAGTTTAATGTCCATGTATATTAATACCTTAACCATTATTTCTAGCCACTCTAAATTTATTAAAACAATCAACCTCATACTTTCATAGGGCTGCTGAAAATTGAAGGTACCATGACACATATAATTTACTTCAATTTCTTGAAATTTCTTAGCTCGAAATGATGTTCTAACTAAGATTTAAAAGAAGGAGAATGAAAGTGTAGCACTAACCTTGATTGGGCAGAATTTCCAAAGCCCTAAACTTCACTTTCTTCCCTCTTGTTGGCTGCCAAAGGCTTTAGCAAGGTGCTAGGGCAAATTTTAGTGTAGCTAGGTTATGATTTTATGGTGGAAACAAAGGAGAAATTAAGCTTTTGATGGCACATCAATGGAGGAAGGAGGGAAGGGATTTCGGCTGCTTGAGGAAAAGGGTGGCTGCTGCAAATTTTGGTGGATTTAGTCTTCATTTAGTCTTTTATTTAGTTAGTCAAAGGATGGCTAAATTGTGATTGGTCCAAATTTTCTTAATGACATCACCATGATGTCATAATTATTTTTTCCTCATTTTCTTTCCTTTCCTCCACTACTCATTTTCAATTTGATTTCTAGTAATATTTATTCATATTTTATGTTATATTAATTATTTACTCAACTGGACAAGTCGGCCAAAAATCACCTCGGAAGGCGAAATGACAAAAATGCCCTCCGTTTGGCTTAACGGGTCAAAATTGGCTGTACCGATTGAAATATTTTTCTAGGTATTTTCTTGGCATTCTAATGCCATAGGAACCTCAATAACCCTTCTCTGGAGTCCCAAAAATTATTTTATAATTTTTCTCCTGGTCTAGGGCTCCTCGTTGCGAACCGCAACTTCCCTCCAGTTACCCATCGCTGGGCACCACTCGTTTAACTTTCGGTTGTATTTTATTCCTAAAATTTTTTACTAAATTTTTCTTATTAATATTTGAGTTTATTATGGTTTCTGACTGTAGTTTAAATATTTTTGCGGACATTCTAGCTGTCCGGTGCGACACCGGTCACCGGAACAGTAGGATGTACGGAGTGGTTATCGGGAGGGTGTTACAACTCTTCCCCTCTAATTTAAATTTCATCCTCGAAATTTACCTGATGCAAACAGTTGAGGGAACTGTTGCCTCATCGTCTCTTCACTTTCCCAAGTTGCCTCCTCGGTGTTGTGGTGCCTCCATAGCACTTTCATCAATGGAATTTGCTTGTTTCTCAACTCTTTCACTTCCCGAGCCAAGATCCGTAGAGGTTCTTCTCCGTATGTCAAATCCGGCTGTATTTCAATTTCTTCTCTGGAGATGACATGTGAAGGATCTGAGCGGTATCTTACGAGCATGGATACATGGAACACATTGTGGATCTTGTCCAGCTCTGGTGGTAAAGCTAGCCTATAGGCCACTGGACCCACACGTTCAATGACTTCATATGGGCCAATGAACCTAGGGCTTAACTTACCTTTCCTTCCAAACCTCAATACCTTCTTCCATGGTGAAACCTTGAGGAACACTTTGTCGCCAACCACATATTCTATTTCGTTCCTCTTGGTCGGCATAAGATTTACATGCATGCGAGGCAACCTTTAAGTTGGCTTTGATTGATTTCACCTTCTCCTCACTGTTTCACTGTGCGGCCCTACGATTTGTCTTGGCCAATTGGTCATGCACACTGGAGTTCTACATTTTCTCCCATACAGTGCTTCATATGAGGCCATTTGGATGCTAGCTTGGTAGCTATTGTTGCATGCAACCTCTGCCAGGGGAGGTATTGTAACATCCTCCCAGAGTAATTCCACACACCCATCGGTGACCTGTGGTCGGCCTAGAACTTTTGGAAAAAATATTTAAACTAAAGTGAAGAACCATAATTAACTCAAATATTAATAAGAAAAATTTAGTAAAAATTTTAGAAATAAAATACAACCATGTTAAATGAGCCCAGCGAAGGGTAACGAGAGGAAAGTTGCGGTTCTGAACGAGGAGCCCTAGACCCGGGAAAAATTTTAAAATTATTTTGGGACTCCAGAGAAGGGTTATTGAGGTTCCTATGGCATTAGAATGCCAAGAAAATACCTAGAAAATTTTTTAATCTGATGCATAATTTTGACTCGTTAAGCCAAACGAGGGCATTTTGGTCATTTCGCCTTCAGAGGTGATTTTTGGCCGACTTGTCCAATTAAGTAAATAATTATTATGACATAAAATATGAATTAATATTGATAAAAATTAATTGAAAGTGTGTAGAGAAGAAGAGACAAGAAAATACAATAAAATGCCAATTATGACATATTATGAGGTCATTTAAAATTGTCCACCAATCACAATTAAGTAACCATCAAATTAACTAATAAAAAGAGTCAAAAGAGACCAAAGAATTAAAAAGCAAACAGCAGCCCTTCTTCTCCTTCAAAACGTTTTTCACCTCCTCCTCACTCCTCTATTAACAAACTTTCTAAAGCTTCAATTTCCATGCTTTCTCACCCCAAAACCCTAAGTCCCTTCACTAAAAACTTGTCTCTACCTCTTGGGAAGTGTTTGGCAGCCTAGAAAGGGAAAGAAAGTGAAGATTAACTTGGGAAAATTCTGCCCTACAAGAGGTTAGTGCACATATATACTTAAAACTCTTTAATCCCATGCTAGAGACTTGAAACAAGTATGAATTTGTAACTTAAATGAATAAAAGTTATGTGTATGTCCACCATGATTTTTGGCAGCCCTAAAGAAGGAACATGATTGAGTGTCTTGATGGACTTAGAGTGAACTAGAGAGTATGTTTAAAAATATATATATATATATGTAAGGAATGAAAGTGATTAATTAAGGCAGTTGTGAAAATTTATAATGGAAATTAGGGTTTTGAGGTGTGAAACTTGGATTCAGCTTATGAAATTGTGAAAGAACATTATAAGGGTCAATTAGTGACCATTTTAGGTAAGTTGACCACAATTTGGACTGAAATGTAGCATGGCAAAGGGAATGAGTAGGCTGCCTTGTAAGTGCAGCAGGGTGATTGAAATTTCAGTCTACTTAGACAGCCATAACTTTGGCTGTGTAGGTCCAATTGGTGTTTGGCCAATTGGACATGAAACTAGGCTTATAATGGCACATTTTTTCTGAAGAAACCATGCCCAAAAGACCAAAGCAAGAGGACCAAAAGTTGGCCCCAATCCGGATACCCTGCAACAGCACCTGCAGAAATGACCAAATGAATAGTAACTGTTCATTTGGCCATAACTCACTGTAGATATGGTCAATTGACCTGAAATTTTTACAGTAATAAGATATGATATAGACAAACAACTTTCATGAAGAAACCTACCCCAAATTATGCCATTAACCCATTCAAATTATTGAACAAAGTTGAGTTATCAAACCTGCAACTCTGCAAATTTACATTTGAACAGTAATGTTTGGATGGCTATAACTCTCTCTAGAAAACTTGGATTTAGGCGATTCTTGAACCCATGGAAACCTAAGGCATGGTAGAACATTTCATATGAAGAAAGTTAGACCAAATTATGAACTTAACTTGGTCAAATTACTGACCAAAGTTGGACCAAAATCTGCCAAAACCCAAAATTTCAGCAGAACGATGTGAACAAAAAACTTATATTGCCAATAACTTGAGCTACAAAACTCCAAATGGAGTGATTCAAAAAAAGAAATTCAACTAGACAAAATAAGGAACAACTTTCATGTTTCCCATTTCCTCAAATTCCCACTATAACAGTGCTTAATGGAATAGTAAATTAAGCTTCAAAAACTGAAAATTTTGTTTCCCTTGGTTTAAGCCTAGAAATGGTAATGGTGATCACTTCCAACAAGTTTTAAATGAAAAATGTGGTATGTTTGAAGTGCCAAAGTCAATGTACCTACTTTCTATGCAAAAGTCAACTTTCTTGTTGACCAATGAAATGAATAGTGACACCAAAAGTTGAAATTCAAAGATTGAAGAATTTTAAAGTATCAAATGCCCTAGTATACCTAACAAGATTGGTTTGGATAGTTTGGCATGCCAATAGGGTATTATTTTAGCAGTACTGCGAAAGGCTTTATGCCTGTATTCATGGCTTTATGCCCGTATTCATGGCTTTTATGCCCGATTATGTGATATCATGGCTTTTTAGCCATACTGACTGCATACGTGGTAGGCGTCAAGGCCCTATGGTATGACGCCCGAGGCACCACTGTCGGTGCCAACGACTGTTATCTAGTCGATCGCCCAAAGATAGGTTACTTGGGCATGGAAAAGTATAACTGTGATTGAACTGATTATTAAAGAAAATACGAAAATCAAGAATCAGGAATGATTACAAAAATACAAAGAAGCTCAAGATCATGAGGAAAATAATTAACGAAATGCATGAAGAAGTTAATATCATAAAACATGATTAGCCCTCGACTAAACAATAAGTTAGTAATTATTCATTTCTTATGAACACAATAGCAAGGAAATTATTATTTTTATTTGTATATTATATTTTCTTGTATTATTTGCACCACTAAGCTTTATGCTTAGCGCGTCGCTTTTGAAACGCGTAGGTACTGAAGATTTGGACAGAGGGCCCAGTAGACCACAGATTCGGTAAGGCAGTTCACGATTACGCATAGTGTCCGTGTGTCACCTCACCATCCACAGTGCATTGGTAGGACACTAGGTTTCATTTTGACATTTTGTAACTAATTTCTATTTTCTCATATGTATTTGAACTTATGGAATGTATTTTGAGGTTCATGTAAATAATGAAAATCGTATTAATGAATGTAAAAGTGAATGTTTATCTGTGATTTATACATGATATCACATGAGATGAATGATTGAGAAATGAATGGTGAAAAATGTTGAGATTTTGATATTGAAGTTTGAGAGTGATGAGATGATTGAATATGATCATAGGAAGTGTTTTTCACAGGTTCCGAAGAACTGTTTTCTCTATTTTTAGCCGGTACTCTACCGAATTTTCTATAAAATTCTCGGAATCTCAAATAAATTATAATTTCGATAAATGGCTTAAATAAATTATATTTCACAAGTTATATTCAAAAGGAAGAATAAAAATGAATTAAGATAAAATAGAGTGCTCGACACCGAAAGTGGCATAACTTGCTCGGCTACATCTGTAGTCGGGTAAGGGGTGTCACAGTATCTATCCCAACTTCCTCAAACTCAATGACACAACTCCTCAAAGATATCCTCAAGGACCGACATATATTTCATGTTATTGTTATCATTTCTATTCAATATTTGTATCAATTTCATTGGTTTCAATTGTTTACCCGATTACTCTTTACGATTGCCCATCCGTGCGAGGATGGAAAGTCGTGCTAAATGGAGTTGTGTACCCAAGGACTCATGCAACTTCTTCTAGAATCTCGATGTAAACCTTGGGTCTCGATCAGATATGATGGAAAGTGGGATTCCATGCAGTCTAACTATCTCACTGATATACAATTTTGCTAACTTCTCCAGTGAGTAGTCGGTCTAATCGGCGAAAGTGTGCCGACTTTGTCAATCTATCAACTATCACCCATCTTGCATCATGTTTCTTCCGGTGAGAGGTAGACCACTTACAAAATCCATGGTGACCCGATCCCATTTCCATTCGGTATGCGATAGGTGAGCAAACCCGATGGAACTTGATGTTCTGCCTTGACTTGCTGACATGTCAAGCATTTTGTCACATAGTCACCTATATCCCTCTTCATACCAGGCCACTAATACTGAAGCTTCAGATCATGATACATCTTGGTACTTCCTGGGTGCATAGCATATACACTGGTGTGTGCCTCTTTTAGAATACTGGTCTTCAATTCCCCAACATCTGGTACACAGTCTTCCTTTGTAGCACAGACACCCATCCGCTTTCACCTCATAGTCGCTTGCTTTTCCTCCGAGATCTTGCTCATAACAGCTATTAACTTCTCATCGCCTTTTGCCCATCTAGTATCTGAGAGTGAGTTTGGCCTCACTTGCAACTCACCAAAATAGCTCCATCTCGAACCAAAGATAGACGGGCATTCAATGATCTCAAAGTCGTCATGGATTTTCCGCTCAAAGCATCAAGAACTACATTTGCCTTCCTGTGATGGTAGTCAATTACACAATATAGTCCTTCAGAACTCAATCCATCACCTCTGTCTAAGGTTGAGCTCCTTCGGGTTGGCAAATATTTGTGCTTTTGTGGTGCGTGTAAATGTAGCACTTTTCACCATACAGGTAGTGCCTCCATATCTTCAATGCGAAGATGATTGCTGCAAGTTCCAGATCATGGGTAGGGTAGTTCTGTTCATGTGGCCTTAGCTGCCTAAAAGCATAGGCGACCAACTTCCCCTCTTGCATCAATACACACCCTAACCAATTATGTGAAGCATCACTGTAGACCACAAAGTCCTTTCTCGGTACAGGCTGTGTTAACACTAGTGCCTCTATCAACATAGCCTTCAGTCTCTCAAAACTGGCTTGACACTTGTCGTTCTAGTCAAATCTAACATTCTTGTGTAACAACTTGGCCATTGGAGCAGCTATTAGGAAAATCCTTCACAAATCTCTGTAATACCCACTAGCCCCAAGAAGCTTCTGACCTCAGTTGGGTTTCTAGGAGGCTTCCATTCCATCACTGCTTCTATCTTCTTGGGATCCACCCTAATCCCATCAGCTGACACTATGTGTCCAAGGAATGCAATCTCATTCAGCCAAAAGTCACACTTAGACAACTTAACATACAACTTCTTTTCTCTCAGGGTTTGCAGAACAATCCTCAAATGCTCATCATGTTCTTCCCTGGTCTTGGAGTTCACCAGAATATCATCAATAAAGACCACTACGAACCAATCCAGGTATGGATGGAAGATACGGTTCATAAGGTCCATAAATGCCGCTGGTGCATTTGTTAGGCCAAAGGGCATCACCATAAACTCATAATGCCCATACCGGGTCCTGAATGCAGTCTTGGGCACATCTACATCCTTCACTCTCAACTGATGATACCCTGATCTGAGATCAATCTTAGAAAATACTCCTGCTCCTTTCAACTGATCAAACAGATCATCAATTCTAGGCAACGGATATTTATTCTTCATACCACTTTATTCAACTACCGGTAATCAATGCAAAGCCTCAAAGTTCCATCCTTCTTTTTCACAAACAGCACTGGAGCTCCCCATGGTGACACACTGGGGCGTATGAACCCCTTATCAAGCAACTCTTGCAACTGAGTTTTCAACTCCCTCAATTCAGTAGGTGCCATCCTATAAGGAGCAATGGAAATGGGTGTCATCGGCAGTGTCTCAATAGCAAATTCAACTTCCCTTTCTGGTGGCAAACCAGGCAATTCTTCAGGAAATACCTCTGGGAAGTCTCTCACTGTGGATATGTCACTCAGATTTGGCTTAGCCTGCCTAGTATCCACCACATGTGCTAGGTAGGCTTCACAGCCTTTTCTCATCATTCTTCTTGCAACGGTGGCTGAGATGACATTGGACAAGAAATCTGTCCTTTCCCCCACAACTGTGATCTCATTACCCTCTGAAGTTTTTAGAGAAATTCTCTTCAATTTGCAATCAACTATTGCCTGATGACGTGACAACCAGTCCATTCCCAATATCACGTCAAACTCATGGAAGGGCAACTCAATCAGGTCTGCCAAGAATTCATACCCCTGAATCCTCAACGGGCAACCCTTGTATACTTTGTTCACTACCACACTGTGGCCCAATGGATTAGTGACCAGAATGTCTTGGTCACTCTCCCCTACCAATATCCCCCTTTCTACGGGTAGGTTAATGCAAATGTAGGAATGAGTGGATCCTGGATCCACCAATGCATGCACAGGTGTAGTGTAGAGGGAGAACGTACCCCTGATGACGTCCGGGGCATCTTGCTCCTCCTGAGCTCTCAAGGCATAATTTCTGGCAGGTGGTGCATTATCGGCCTCTCTGGCGGCTCGATGCAGGCCTGCGAGATGGTCCCATAGCCGGATTTACGGACCTTCTACCCCTTGGTGGTGCAGAGCGGTGTCTGCTTGTGTTGGAGCATTGTAGTAGTTCTGCGTGGGCAGTTCTTCAATCGATGCTCTGTTGACCCACACCTCAGCGAGGCACTGATTACTCTCCAACATTCCCCCTTGTGCCATTTCGTAATGCGGACATGCATAAGATGTTGGGGCTGGTCCCTGAACCCCATCCTCGAGAGCGCCCACCGATGGTGTGGTGACCTCTCCTAGGGGTGAATCGTGGCTGGGCCCCTGAGGTGACCACGACTCGTGGTTGACCAACTACGTAGGAGGACCCTTGAACTTCTTCCCGAATGTAGGAGCTGAACTAGACTGACCTGGTCCCCTCTTCTGCTGTCTATCCCTTCTGGTCTGCTCACTGATTCTAACCTTTTCAACCTTTATTGCCGCTTCCACTAACTTGGTAAATTCTGTGATTCCCAAGGCAGTGAGCTGGATCTTGATGTTGTCATTTAGTCCCTCTTCAAATCTCTTGCATCTTTCAGCTTCATTTGGGACTATCTCCCTTCCATAGCGGCTCAATCTTACAAATTCCTTCTCATACTCAGCCACTGACAGCTGTCTCTGCCTCAGGTTAATGAACTCTCTCCTTCTCTCTTCCAGGTATACAGTACCCACATACTTCTTCTTGAATTCAGAGAGAAAGAAGTCCCAAGTTACAGCTTCTGGCTGCACTTCACTGGACACAGTGTCCCACCACTCATATGCATCGTCTTGCAGCAAAGATATGGCAGCTTCTAAGTTCTGCTCTGGGGTGCAGTGGAGTTGTTTTAGGACTCTGCCTGTTCTGTTCAACCAATTCTCGGCTGCAACAGAGTCATCTTCTCTCTTACCATAGAAGTCCACAGCTCCAAACTTTCTTAGCCTCTCCAAGTGTGATTTCTGCTGTGGAGCTGGTGGTGGTGGTGGTGGCATTACCCCAGCCATTTGTCTAAAGAAGTCGGCCATTTGCTGAAACATGGCCTGTGGAGGCTGAGCAGGCTCTGCTTGAGCTGGCGGAGCAGATTCTCTCATGCCCCCAGTCTCAGCTGCTGCAGGTGGAGCATGACTCTCCACTTCCTCCTCAACTGCCCTCTGAGATGAAGGGTCCATATCCTATTCAAAATAAGAAAGATAAACAGATCTGCGTTAGTGTCACCTCGACTCTTACAAATGCAATGCATGGTATGGACTCAATCTAGGCCCAGAAATGCCTAAACCGTGCTCTGATACCACTAAATGTGACACCCCTTACCCGTGTACAGTATACCCGAGTAAGTAATGCCACACGGTGTACTGGCACACTCTAATATTCCTCAATTAATTTATATCATGCTTTTGAAGTTAATTTATGAAATATGATTTATTTTAACCATTTATCAAAAGTATTATTCATTTGAGGTTCCGAAGATTTTAAAGAAAATCCGGCGGAGTACCGGCTAAAAATGGAGAAAACAGTTCTTCGGAACCTGTTAAAAACACTTCCAATATTTGTATTCCATCATCTCAAACTCCAATATCCAAAATCTCAACAATATTTCTCAATTTCAATTCTCAATAATCTTTTCATTTCTCAAACATCCATTTCTCATATACAAGCGATAAATACATGCTCAAATTTTGCATTCATAGTCATAACTTTCATTATTTACATGAACATCAAAATATATTACATGAGTTCAAATACATATGAGAAAGTAAAAATCTGCTACAAAATATCAAAATGACAAAATGACACCTAGTGCCCTACCAATGCACTGCAGGTAGTGAGGTGACACGGACACTGTGCAGATCTACAGGATGAACTCACCCAGTCTGCGGTCTACTGGGCTCACGATCGGGATCTCCAGTACCTACGCGTGGCAAAAGCAACGCGCTAAGCAATAATGCTTAGTGGTGCAATAATATAATAGAAGAAAAATAGCAAGAAAATGAATGTTTATAGAATGTGTATGCTTTCTTTGTTTAGTATTGATATATTCATTGTTTTATTAACGTTGTTCACTTTTATTCCTTTAGTTGCCCCAAGTAACCTACACTAGATGACTGGACTGGATAACGGGTAAACTGGCACTGGGTACCTAGTACCTCGGGCCGTCACACCATCGATCACATATGCATCTCCCGGTGTAATGAGCGACTAACAATGTAAATAATATCAGGCACAAGGCCAAGTCTCAATACAAAGTCAGAATGGCTAAAAGCCATGAAATCACGGAATGGCATATTGCCATGTGCAGTACTGCTAACTGAACCCTATTGGCATGCCAACTATCCAAACCAATCTTGTTAGGTATACTAGGGCATTTGAAACTTTTAAATTCTTCAATTTGTGAATTTCAAATTTTTTTTTGTGTCACTATTCATCATTGGTCAACAAAAATATTGACTTTTGGAATAAAAATGTGTACATCAACTTTGGCACTCCCAACATACCACATTTGGTGTTTAAAACTTGTTGGCATTAAGTGGTATTACCATTCCAAAGTGTAACTCAACACAATCAGAATTTTCAGTTTTGGTGAGTCAACTTCAGCATTCCATTGGATCTGTTACTGTAGGAATTTGAAGAAATGTAAAGCATGAAAGTTGTTCCTTATTTTGTCTAGTTGAATATCCTTTTTTGAATCACTCCATTTGGAGTTTTTTGACTCCAGATATGGCCCAAAAACCCAAGCTGGCCGGATTGCCAATTTTGCAGAATTACCATATCTACAGTAACATGAACAGTGACTGCCACTGCCATTTGGGTTAGGTTCTGGCCATAATTTGGGGTAGGTTCCTTCATGAAAGTTGTTTGTCTATGTCTTAACTTGTTGCTGTAAAAAGTTCAGGCCAATTGACCAAATCTACAGTGAGTTATGGCCAAATGAATAGTTACTGTTCATTTGGTCAATTCTGCAGAACCAGCTGTAGGGTATCCGGATTGGGGCCAAGTTTTGGTCCTCTTGCTTTGGTCTTTTGGGCATGTTTTCTTCAGCAAAAATGCGCCATTATAAGCCTAGTTTCATGTCCAATTGGCCAAACATCAATTGGACTAACACAGCCCAAGTTATGGCAGTGCAAAGGACTGAATTTTAGGTCCTATCTTCTTGTCCTAGGGCAGTTTATACCTTGACTTTGCCATACCAATTTTCAGTCCAAATTTTGTTCAACATACCTAAAATGGTCACTTATTGACCATTAGATTGTTCTTTAACAGTTCAATAAACCAAGTCACATTTTCACTGTGACACCCCTTACCAGACTACAGTGTAGCCGAGCAAGTTATGCCACTCAGTGTGCCGGAGCACTCTATTTTATCTGATTTCATTACAGTCCTTGATTTATTTATTCAAAAACTTTATTGAAGATTTAGGCTATTTTACTTTTATCAAAATCTAACTAAGTTTGAAATTTAAAAAATTTTAACTATAATCCGACAAAGTGTCATTTGTAATTTGGACTATGATTCTTGAACTGCCAAAGACAATTTCAATATATACTCAATTTCTCAAACTTAATAGTCTCAAAATTTTCAAACATAATGTATCTCAATACAGATATCAGATTTCTCGAAATCTCATTAGATTTTCAATATCTCAATATTCACAAGTATAATCTCATTATAACTCAAATTCAATTCACATACTAAAATACTTACTTTGAATAGCTTCCATAATTCATAGGTTAATTACATGAGTTTATTTTGTACAAGATATACAAATAATTTACAATGTACTAGGAATGAACAATATACATAACATGTATAAAATGAGCCCTATCTACATGCATTGCTGAGGAGGTGACAATCTTGAACTCTTCTGACACTTTTGCAGATCTAGACTCCAAAAATCTCGATGATACCACTGGTTTTACCTTGATACTGCGCGAGGAAGCAATTCCATCGCGCTAAGCATTTCTACTTAGTGGTGCAATAATATAACCATAAATAATATATACAAGTAAAGAAAGAAATAAATGATAATTCAGATACTCAAGAATCAATTTAATTTGGTATGGTATTTCTAGTATCAACGATCTTATATACTAGTTTGTTCCTCTTTGGAAGTGCTTAGTTTATAACTTTTCAGTAATACTAGCAGGTATATAATTTATTCTATCTGTATTGTATTTCAAGTCTGTACGGTTCTGCAATTTATATTTTTGTTATGTTTCTTTTGCTAATCTCTTTTGCTTATTCATTCAATACTTAATTTAATTGTACTGGATTTTCATTATACTTAACTTAACTTAGCTGCCTGAATTGAATAATACTTTAATTGACTACCCAAGTAACCTATACTAGACGACTGGACTGGATAACGGGTCGTTGGCACTGGACACCGCGGTGCCTCGGGCCGTCATACCATGGGACGCAGAACGTCAACCACGTATGCAGTCAGTATGGCTAAAGAGCCATGATATCACATAATTGGCATAAAAGCCATGAATACGGGCATAAAAGCCATGGATACGGGCATAAAGCCATGAATACAGGCATAAAGCCTTTCCTTTCGCAGTACTGCTAAAACAATACCCTATTGGCATGCCAAACTATCCAAACCAATCTTGTTAGGTATACTAGGGCATTTGATATTTTAAAATGTTAATATATTGTGCTTTATGACTTCATTATTTCATGATAAATTTCAATTATAATTTATACATTCATTTGATCATTTATATGATCACAATTCACATCAATTATTCTTTTATACCATTGTACTCAAAATACTTCTCCTCTTTACAATAATGAGAACTAATATCTCATTCATACATTAATATGGTTTATTTATCCATTCATTATGTTATTCATATTGATCCCAATTCTAAACAATGGTTCACATGTACCATTGTATTCAAAACATTTTTCCTTTCTCATTTATACATTCAAGAGTCTACTTATGTAATTACAAATTTTATATTTCAAGTTGAGTTACTAATATTTTATGAATTCCATTTGTGATGGGCATATATGCCCTAACTATCTATTCACATCAATTAGGTGACTTATTTTTCATGTTTCAAGTAATCCATGAATATTTCATGGATTTCAAATTTATGGCCTAAATTTCTTTTTAACAATTTTGACTAGGATGCATAGTCCATATTTGTCATACAATTCTAAGCATTTAAGCTTAGAATTGGTTCTAGGTCTTCATCTTAATTCACTAATCATTTTGATTACTATTCACCATACTAGTCAACCAAAATGTTGACCTTTTATACTTAATGGATATATTAATTCTAATTACACCAAGATCCCACATTTTGAGTTTTACATTTACTAGTATTAATTGCCAATTGCAATTTAAAGTCCTCTAGATGCATTTCTAATTTCAAATTTTGAATTTCAAGTTTTGGTGTCACTATTCACCTCATTGGTCAACAAAAATGTTGACTTTTGCATAGACAATAGGTACATTGGTTTTAACACTCCCGATGTACCACATTTTACATTTAAAACTTGTTGGAATCAATTACCAAATCCATTTGCAGGCTTATTTCAAATTTTCATGTCACTATTCACTTCATTAGTCAACTAAAATGTTGACTTTTGCATAGAAAATATGTACATTGACTTTGGCACTTCCAACATACTACATTTTTCATTTAAAACTTGTTGGTTTTGGTCACTTTCTCAAAGCTTAGGTCATTTTGGCAAAATTGCCAATTTTCGGTTTTGGTGCTCCGAAGTTGCACTGTTTCATTAGTCAATTTACTGTTGGAATTTGACAAAACTTCCTTCATAGAAAATGTTCCTTATTTTGTCTAGTTGAATTTCTTTTTTTGAATCACTCCATTTGGAGTTTTGTAGCTCAAGTTATGGCCAAAATAAGTTTACTGTTCACGTGTACTGTTCCTGCTGAGATTTTGGGTTTTGGCAGATTTTGGTCCAACTTTGGTCAGTAATTTGACCAAGTTAAGTTCCTAATTTGGTCTAACTTTCTTCATATCAAATGTTCTACTATGCCTTAGGTTTCCATCGGTTCAAGAATCGCCTAAATTCGAGTTTTCTAGAGAGAGTTATAGTCCTCCAAACGTTGCTGCTCAAATGAAAATTCTGGAAATCTCAGTACAGTAAACTTCACTTTGCTCAATGATTTGATTTGGTTTTGGTAATACTTTGGGGTAGGTTTCTTCATGAAAGTTGTTTGTCTATGTCTTAACTTATTGCTGTAAAAATTTCAGGTCAATTGACCAAATCTATAGTGAGTTATGGCCAAATGAACAGTTACTATTCATTTGGTCATTTCTGCAGGTGCTGTTGCAGGGTATCCAGATTGGGGCCAACTTTTGGTCCACTTGCTTTGGTCTTTTGGGCATGGTTTCTTCAGAAAAAATGTGCCATTATAAGTCTAGTTTCATGTCCAATTGGCCAAACACCAATTGGACCTACACAGCCAAAGATATGGCAGTCCAAACAGGCTGGACTTACAGCCTTAATTCTGCTGTCTCTAGGCAGCCTTCCCATTTTAGTTTACCATGCATTAACTTACTTCAAATTATGATTAACTTGCCTTAAATGGTCACTAATTGACCATTAGTATGTCCATTAATCATTTTATAAGCCAAGTCCAATTTTTCACTCCCAAACCCTAGTTTCCCATTATGATTCACACATACACCTTAGATACACACTTTCATTCATCACATATGTGTATATGCACCTTAAACATAATCTCTAATTCATTTTAAGTCCATTAAAACCATAAAAAACACTCCATCATTGTTCCTTCCTTAGGGCTGCCAAAATTTATGGTACACATACACATGAGTTTTAGTCCATTTAACTTACAATTTCATATTAAATTCAAGTCCTTAACATGGAAGTAAAAGAATATTAGCATAAGTAAGCACTAACCTCTTGTAGGGCAGAATTTTCTAAGCTTAAACTTCCCTTTCCTTCACTTTCTAGGCTGCCAAACACCTTCCCAAGATGAGTGGACAAGTTTTAATGAAGAGAATTTAAGGTTTAGTGGTGAGAATTCAAGGTTTGGAAGAGAGAAAATGAAATGAATTTTAATGGAGGAAGAAAGGTTCACGTATGGAAATTGGGAAGAAGAAGAAAGCTGCATTTTTCTCTCATTTTCTGCCCATTTTATTGATTTTAAATGGGTTATAGCCATGTGTCACCATATAATTGGGTGAAGGTACACTAATGACATCATGTGATGTCATAAATTCCCATTTAATTCATTTTTTTTTCTTTTCTTTCCTACTCATTTTCAATTCAATTTTTAGCAATATTTATTCACATTTTAGATCATAATAATTATTTACTTAACTGGACAAGTCGGCCAAAAATCGTCTCTGAAGGCGAAATGACCAAAATGCCCTCCGTTTGGCTTAACTGGTCAAAATTGTCTGTACCGATTGAAAAATTTTTCTAAATATTTTCTTGGCATTTTAATGCCATAGGAACCTTAATGACCCTTCTCTGGAGTCCCAAAAATTATTTTATAATTTTTGCCCCGGGTCTAGGGCTCCTCGTTGTGAGAACCGCAACTTACCTCTGGTTACCCATCGCTTGGGCACCGGCTCATTTGATTTAGTTGTATTTTATTTCTAAAATTTTTTCTAAGTTTTTCTTATTAATATTTGAGTTAATTATGGTTCCTTGCTTTTGTTTAAATATTTTTCCAGACGTTCCAGCTGTCCAGATCGACACCGGTCACCGGAACAGTAGACTGTACGGAGTTGCTACGGGGAGGATGTTACAACTCTTCCCCTCTAATTTAAATTTCGTCCTCGAAATTTACCCAATGTAAATAGCCAAGGAGCTAATACCTCTTTATTTCTTCACCTTTCCGTGTTATCCTACTTCACTTTCTCCTTAGTCTCAATCCAATCCTCAAACAGTTATGTATTCATCCTTTTTCATCTTAAATACAGTCTCCTTCTCATCTCCATTCACTATCTCATTGTCTCTTCACTTTCTTATTCCATACCTTAACCTAAAATAAACAGGAAATACAGATCTGCAATAGTGTCACCTCGACTCTTATGAATGCAATGCATGATATGCAATCTATCTAGGTCCAGAAACGCCTAAACCGTGCTCTGATACCACTAAATGTGACACCCCTTACCCGACTACAGTGTAGCCGAGCAAGTTATGCCACTCAGTGTGCCGGAGCACTCTATTTTATCTGATTTCATTACAGTCCTTGATTTATTTATTCAAAAACTTTATTGAAGATTTAGGCTATTTTTACTTTTATCAAAATCTAACTAAGTTGGAAATTTCAAAAATTTTAACGATAATCCGACAAAGTGTCGGCTGTAATTTGGACTAACAGTTCTTCTGAACCTGCCAAAGATAATTTCAATATATACTCAATTTCTCAAACTTAATAGTCTCAAAAATTTTCAAACATAATGTATCTCAATACAGTATCCAGATTTCTCAGAAATCTCATTAGATTTTCAATATCTCAATATTCACAAGTATAATCTCATTATAACTCAAATTCAATTCACATACTAAAATACTTACTTTGAATAGCTTCCATAATTCATAGGTTAATTACATGAGTTTATTTTGTACAAGATATACAAATAATTTACAATGTGCTAGGAATGAACAATATACATAACATGTATAAAATGAGCCCTATCTACATGCATTGCTGAGGAGGTGACAATCTTGAACTCTTCGACACTGCAGATCTGGACCCCAAAAATCTCGATCGGCAGTCTCTGGTTTTACCTTGATGCACTGCGAGGAAGCAATTCCTTCGCTATTAGCATTTATGATTAGTTGTGCTATAATTTAACCAGAAATATTATAAAAGTAAAGAAAGAAATAAATGATAATTCAGATACTCAAGAATCAATTTAATTTGGTATGGTATTTCTAGTATCAACGATCTTATATACTAGTTTGTTCCTCTTTGGAAGTGCTTAGTTTATAACTTTTCAGTAATACTAGCAGGTATATAATTTATTCTATCGTATTGTATTTCAAGTCCTGCAGTTCTGCAATTTATATTTTTGTTATGTTTCTTTTGCTAATCTCTTTTGCTTATTCATTCAATACTTAATTTAATTGTACTGGATTTTCATTATACTTAACTTAACTTAGCTGCCTGAATTGAATAATACTTTAATTGACTGCCCAAGTAACCTATACTAGACGACTGGACTGGATAACGGGTCGTTGGCACTGGACACCGCGGTGCCTCGGGCCGTCATACCATGGGACGCAGAACGTCAACCACGTATGCAGTCAGTATGGCTAAAGAGCCATGATATCACATAATTGGCATAAAAGCCATGAATACGGGCATAAAAGCCATGGATACGGGCATAAAGCCATGAATACAGGCATAAAGCCTTTCCTTTCGCAGTACTGCTAAAACAATACCCTATTGGCATGCCAAACTATCCAAACCAATCTTGTTAGGTATACTAGGGCATTTGATATTTTAAAATGTTAATATATTGTGCTTTATGACTTCATTATTTCATGATAAATTTCAATCATAATTCATACATTCATTTGATCATTTATATGATCACAATTCACATCAATTATTCTTTTATACCATTGTACTCAAAATACTTCTCCTCTTTACAATAATGAGAACTAATGTCTCATTCATACATTAATATGGTTTATTTATCCATTCATTATGTTATTCATATTGATCCCAATTCTAAACAATGGTTCACATGTACCATTGTATTCAAAACATTTTTCCTTTCTCATTTATACATTCAAGAGTCTACTTATGTAATTACAAATTTTATATTTCAAGTTGAGTTACTAATATTTTATGAATTCCATTTGTGATGGGCATATATGCCTAACTATCTATTCACATCAATTAGGTGACTTATTTTTCATGTTTCAAGTAATCCATGAATATTTCATGGATTTTAAATTTATGGCCTAAATTTCTTTTTAACAATTTTGACTATGATGCATAGTCCATATTTGTCACACAATTCTAAGCATTTAAGCTTAGAATTGGTTCTAAATCTTCAT